>NW_004798177.1:44143-45358 GCF_000002075.1 Aplysia californica
TGTGTGTGTGTGTGTGTTGTGTATGTTTGTACGTGGTGAAACACCAAACCAATGAGCCAAGATCGGCTGTCCCGAAAAATGCTGTTATGAGAAAATCGAAGGTAAAGTTTTGGGACCCTTTGGTCCGTTTCTTTAAAAGACAAGGAGAGTTTTGTCTATATAAAAAACAACTCCAAACAAATATACACACAAATGAAACCAAACTTCTTCTATAGGTAGAGCAATGCCCGCGCCTGGTGTCAGTCAAGTTTTCTGGAAACCCCCAATATCTGGGTTAGCCCGTGTTAAAAGCGATCGACCATTTGACCAAGCCTTTCCTATCTCACACAATTTAGTTTATCTCTTAGTATTGATCTCTGCTTTACGCGGTGACATCAAACGCTGTACACCTTCACACATTGTGTGGTATTGACATAGCGGTGTCTGTGACATTTATACCTATACCTTCTGACGTCAAGGTATCGTGCCGGACTGCACACGAATCACGTTACTCACATGAAAGAAAGGGTCAAGTTAAAAACAGTATATCATGAAGAAAGAAAGACCGCCACCCCCTCCAACCCCCCCCCCCCCTCAAAAAAACAAAACAAAACAACAACAACAACCCAAAAAGCCCCCAAGGTACAAGCCCTTAACTTACAATAGTACATGTGAATATCTCTGTGGAATAAACACATTGAAAAATCAGCAATGTCATCCTCAAACTTTTTAAAAATTTCTTTGTAATTATACCTCCTGACGTCAGGGTATCTTGCCGGACTGCACACGAATCACGTGATTCACATGGAAGGGTCAAGTCAAAAACAGTATATGAAGAAGAAAGACCCCCCCCCCTCCAAAAAACAAACAAACAAAACAACCAAAAAAAACCCAAACCCCCCCAAGGTACAAGCCATTAACTTACAATAGTACATGTGAATATCTGTAAGGAATAAATACATTGAAAAATCAGCCATGTCATCCTCAAACTGTTTTGGTTTTTTTTGGTTAATATAAAAGCAAATCAAGTTAAAAACAAGTCTAGTCCGGCATAAATAAATAATACAATTTATATGGAAAAACAGGGTTGTTAAATCGTGGCAGGATTTAATGTGTGACTTGGGATTTTTTTTCACTAGATGCCTTCAAATATTTACGCATACTGTCACAATGACAGTGAGAGAGAAAAACAGAGAGAGATAGAGAGAGAGAGAGTGGAAGGGAGAGAGAGAGAGA
>NW_004798177.1:47008-49399 GCF_000002075.1 Aplysia californica
TTCTTCTTCTTCTTCTTCTTCTTCTTCTTCTTCTTCTTCGTCTTCTTCTTCTTCGTCGTCTTCTTCTTCTTGTCCCCCTGATCGTGATCTTGTTCTTTTTCTTTCCTGCCGTTATTTTCTACATTATTTCTTCTTAATTTGAACTTGAAAGCTCAGGGAGACACGAAGAGCAATATTGTCATTCAGAGTTCACTGCACACCTTAGAGCGTGTCACAGTCTACTTCTTGTGTCAACTTAAGGAACCAAAAGGACGACACACTTCCTCCACATGGTGCATCTTACACTACGTGTTAGACGTAAACTGAGTTCCAGTTACAGCTAGTCTAGCAAATATCACGTCAAAAATGGTTGGGGTTTTTTTTTCGTTTGTTTGTTTGTTTGTTTGTTTGTTTGTCTGTTTGTTTGTTTATCTGTTTGTTTATTTGTTGTTGTTTTTTTTTCTACCGTTCGCTTACCAAGGATAGTGCAGAAAAATAATTGTACAGTCAAATCTGCCCAAAATGACCATCCATTGTCAAAGAGAAAAGTGGTTATTTTTTACAGGTTTCCTCTTAGACGCTGCATTATACTGCAGAAAAAAAAACCCCGCAAAAGGCGAAGTGGTTTAGTTGTAGTAAGGGGGGTAGGCCACGGGAAACATGGAGGAGATGCGTGGGAAGGGACATGAGAGAGATGAGGCTCACTTGGAACGAGCTAGGAAGGATGGCCCAGGACAGAGATAAAAGGAAGGAGCTTGCATGTGGCCTATACCCTGCCAGGGGTGAAAGGTACTGATGAAGAGTTTTACGGCACTTGCAACACAATAAGGTCATATAAGTGCCGAAGATTAGAGGTGTTACAAGAGAGTAACAAACACAAAAAAGGAGGGGAAATAAAGACGATAGATGTTGGATAGGAAAGAAGAAGAAAACCACCCCAGAGCACCCGCCAATCACTCACGGGCGAAGTGGGAAGTGGTCGTTTGTACAGGTGGTTGTTTTGGACAAGAGGTCGTTAGACCAGGTTTAACTGTAACTCCTAAATACAACAAAAACTCTTTCTGATCGAAAACGTACGACCAATTCAAACCTGGAGGAAGATAGGGCAAGGTCAACTCTGAATAGAAAGAAGAAAATGACAAAATAGAAAAGAAAGAAAGAGAATAAGACAGAAAGACCGATACACCCTGCAATAAAAGACAAAAATAAAACTCAGACAATAAAACGGCAGAAAGACGTGGACAGTCAGAGAAATCAAGACGTCCAATTTTATCCCCGAGGAACTCGGGAAAACGTTTATACGGTACCGGGACAACAATAGAGTCCGTGCTCGGATCAAAGACTCTGAGACCAATGCTTGTTGTTTGGGGGCTGGGTTTAATACCCGTTTCTCAAGAACCAGATTTTTGCCGTATCTGTTTGTTTGTTGGAGTACAGAGAATCACAACGACACGATAACAGTCATTTAGTGCTGGCAACACCAATAACAACTACAAAAAACAACAACAACAACAAATAACAAAACAAAACAACAACAACAACATGCAAGCAGGACAGAGAGAAACAACAGGGAGAGAAAAGAAGTAGGACCTGCCAACCAAGGGCGCCCTCCAACTACTCAATCCTCTAATTGTCAGACAGTGGGACATACGTAAATGTGTTTTCGTTTGTGGAAACAGCTCATATGCACGTACGTATCAATGGTTTCGGCTCCTATTATGCTTTCGGCTCCTATTATTATCAAATGTTTGTCTTTTAGGTAAAACTCTACCCAGGCGTTCTAGAAATCTGGTTCGTCTTGGGGAGTTTCAACGAGTGTCTAAATTTACCTCGGTCCTGGATTTCAACACAGTACGGTTATTCAAGGGACAGGATCTCCGAATTTTACATTGATCTCCGAGCGATAGGACGAAGCTAAGAGAAACACATGACATAAACCTGTCCAAACAACCAACCAATGTTCAAGACCTCCTCAAACAACCTAGTTTTAATATAGTTTTAGTAAATTTTACGGCACTTGCAACACAATAAGGTCATATAAGTGCCGAAGATGAGAGGTGTTACAAGAGAGTAACAAACACAAAAAGAAGGAGAGATCAGGACGATAGATGTTTGATAGGAAAGAAGATGCAAACCACACCAGAGCACCCACCAATCACCCACCCAAACAACTAAAGATGAAAAAACTCCTCAAATAAGATTCGAACTACGACCATCTGCATCGTTGTCCTGCATGACACTCACTGAGACTGAGACTTCGGAGCGCCAACAGTAAACACAGGTACAAGCAGACGAGGCGTAGACAGATAGAGGTCAGGAGCGGTCAACCGTTGCCCCTTACGTTCCCAATCTGCTGTTTCTACTGTCCCTGCTGTTGTGTGTCTTCGAGGACCATGACGACAGAGGGGGGGG
>NW_004798177.1:51688-53569 GCF_000002075.1 Aplysia californica
CCCCCCCCTGAACGATCCCAACGACAAAAGGATGCTAGGACTCAGTCCGTGAAGCCACCGACCAAGCTCGTCGACAAGAAACAATCAGACAGCGCCACCTGGTGAGCTGTCCGTCATCGGATTACTGGAACATCGGACACCCTGGGGGGAAGTCGGCAGTGGCGGCTGGCCAAACGCCCAAACGCCAAACACGGCCATACAGTCAAGGAGGGGGGTGAAAAAAGAAAAAAGGGGGCTTAAAAAATGCTCAAATCTCTTCAGATTTCCAGTTGGGATTACAGCGGGCGGGTGAACAGAGAACAGAGAACAAAGATAAGAATCAACAAAGACTCCAAACGGTGTTAACAAGTTCAGGTGGATACTTAATGACAAGGTAAAGTCAAAACTATGAGGAAAGGGGAGAAGGTGAAAATACTTGGGTGTGTTCATCTTCAACGCCAGAGGAAGAGTGGCTCTGTACTGTTTGTTTGCTTTTTTTCTACTTGTTCGTTTGTTTGTTGGTTGGTTGGTTGGTTGGTTGGTTGGTTGGTTGGTTGGTTGGTTGGTTTTAATAAAGAGAGGCACATCGCCACAAAACGGCTATTAACTGCAGAGGAAAAAGTAACGTTTTAGTTTTAATAAGAGTTCTAAGGCACTTGCAACACAATTAGGTCATACAAGTGCCGAAGATTAGAGGCGTTACAAGAGAGTAATTTACACAAAAAAGCAGGAGGAGAGATCAGGACGGCAGATGTTTGATAGGAAAGAAGGAGCAAGCCACACCAGAGCACCCGCCCACCAACCACAAAATGGGGTTAAAAATACTCAAATCTCTTCAGATTTGGAGTTGGGATTATAGTGGCGGGTGAACAGAGAACAAAGATAAGAATCAACAAAGACTCCAAACGGTGTTAACAAGTTCAGGTGGATACTTAATGGCAAGGTAAAGTCAAAACATTGAGGAAAGACGAGAAGGTGAGAATACTTAGGGTGTGTTCATCTTCAATGCCAGAGGACGAGTGGCTCTGTACTGTTTGTTTGCTTTTTTCTCTACTTGTTTGTTTGTTTCTTTGTTGGGGTTGGTTGGTTGGTTGGTTGGTTGGTTGGTTGGTTGGTTGGTTGGTTGGTTGGTTGGTTGGTTGTTGGTTGGTTGGTTGGTAGGTTAGTTGGTTTTAATAAAGAGAAGCACATCGCCACAAAACGGCTATTAACTGCAGAGGAAAAAGCAACGTTTTAGTTTTGATAAGAGTTTAAGGCACTTGCAACACAATTAGGTCATATAAGTGCCGAAGATTAGAGGTGTTACAAGAGAGTAACTTACATAACAAACAAGAAGGGGAGATAAGGATGACAGACATAGGAAAAAAAAAAGAAAGAAGCAAACCACACCAGAGCACCCACCAACCACCCACAGTTTTAAAGCTCCTTTTGTCTCACTCACGTATACCAAACTAGCTGATTACAGAAGTCAGACAAGAAAAACGAAAAAAAAACCCAAAAAAAACATCAAACAAACAAAAACACACAAAAAAACCGCCCTGAACGGCAGTCAATGCAAACAAAGGCAATGTATTCTCACACCCTGCCAAATCCCTCCTTTAAAGGCTGGATTGATCTTAAATCTAATAAGATATTTGGTTAAAATATCGCTTGACCTATTATCTAAAATATCTATTGATCTAATGTTTTGCGAAACCGATCATTATACACAGGTGTCGGCGTATTGTTTTGATTTAGCCCTGTACTTTAGGATAAGTAGAAAGCCACATAAAACCAATTTCTTCTCTCCCACCTCCTTCTCTCTTTATCTATCTATCTATCTATCTATCTATCTATCTATCTATCTATCTATCTATCTATCTATCTATCTATCTATCTATCTATCTATCTATCTATCCATCT
>NW_004798177.1:53669-55803 GCF_000002075.1 Aplysia californica
GATAGATAGATAGATAGATAGATAGATAGATAGATAGATAGATAGATAGATAGATAGATTACGTACTGCTTGTGAAACATTTTTCCTAATCTCGCCCCATCCTCCTCCACAGACACAGTATACAACGCCACCTACGTGGACTACATCGCAAACAAATTGGCCAAGGTCAAGAACATTGACATCTCACCTTACGTCACTTCCTTTGAGATGCCAGAAGAATACAGCAACGCCATCTACAGCGTCAGGGACTCCGCAGTGTCTGGAATGAAGGACTTGTGGGAGCGACCAGAGATCGACATGGTCAGGGGAAATCTGAACGAAGTCTACCAGCAGGTGAGATTTCTTCTAGAAGAGTGGGAAAACAGATTTTTTTTTGGGGGGGGGGTCAGTGTTGGGCCTGCTTAGAATGCCTAAGACTAAGTGCAAAGTAAAAGGACATCTTACTAAGTTAACCATCCAGCAGGTGAGATTTTTTCTAGAAGAGTGGCCGAACAGTTTTTCTCTTTGGATCAGGGTTAGGCCTTCTTAGTAGAACGCCTTACACCTAGGGCAAAGTAAGGGGAAACCTTAACAATAACAGAATCTAATTGCTGAAAAGATTCCTCTTGAAGCATTGGGGGGGGGGGGTGTTCAGCAGTTCTTTGGGGTCAAAGCTGGACCCTCTTAGAACGCCTATGACTGAGGGCAAAGTAAGGGGAAATCTTATCAAAGTCTGCCAGCATGTGAGATTTCTTCTAGAAGTATGGGCAAACAGTTTTTCTCTCTTTGAATCATGGTTGGGCCTTCTTAGTAAGGGGAAACCTTAACAAAGCCTATCTGCAAGTGAGATTTCTTCTTGAAGCATTGGCGAACAGACTTTCTTTGGGATCAAGGCTGGACCATTATTAGAACGCCTAAGACCTAGGGAAAATTTGGGGAAATCTTAACAAAGTCTAGTAGCAAGTGAGACTCTAGCAGCACGGGAGAACCGCTTTTCTTTAGTGTGTGTGTGTGTGTGTGTGTGTGTGTGTGTGTGTGTGTGTGTGTGTGTGTGTGTGTGTGTGTGTGTGCGCGCGTCTGTGTGTGTGTGTAAAAGTGTGTATATATATAAACACCCTTCTTCCCTCTCTGAAATCAATCCAATCAAACAAGAGATCTACTTAGAATAATCTCATCAAACAAGTCCTAGGCTGTAAAACAATCAAACGAGATTCCACAGGTTTTGTACTATTTGTAGCCAACAAATGACACAAGAACTCTCCCGTCAATCAAGAATGGGTCCTTACTAGGGTCATGTTTTCTTTTTTCTCATTTTCGCATTCCCTGTCTGTACTCCCTGGGGTCATTTCGTACCCACACATACACACACGCGCACGCACGCACGCATGCACGCACATGCACACACAAACACACACACGCACACACACACACACATATACACATCACACACACACACACACACACACACACACACACATATACACATCACACATATACTCACGCATACGCATACGCACGCACGCACACACCACATACACTCACATACACACAGCACAGCACACACGCACATAAACATAAACCAGCCAGACAACAGAAAGAAAGCAGAGAACGACACGGCGATGAGAAGAACGCGAAGAACAAAAACGAGAGCTCATAACCTGGACAGTGACGTGGGAGCGAGGGAGCGAGGATTCCTCCTGGTCTGTCAAGAGTCACCAGCAGAAGTGAGTCTTTGAAGTTTTGTGACCGGACCAGTTATTGAAGCCACCGCTCCACGGACTCCAGGCAACAGCGCGTTCCCACAAACATCCTTCCCTTCGAGTGACGTAACGTATAATTTACTGCAGCATTTTACATCGCGCGTTATAAAACGTGCCCTCCTCTAAATCCAATTGCAAATAAAAAGGTGTCCGAACGCTTTAGTTAAGGAATAACTCCCCCCGCCCCTTAGATTATAAATACCCTGCGAAACTCCGAAGCGTCAACTTTCTTTTATTTCAAAACGTACGCCCCTGTACAAATGTTAGAAGTTTATTCTAAAGAATCAAACCCGTTTAGTCGATGTTATTTTTTCTCTCTCCACAATGAAATAGGCCCTGAGGTAGTTGACGACCGACTTACAGTTTATTATTCTGCTAGAGAGAGAGAGAGAGAG
>NW_004798177.1:56086-57984 GCF_000002075.1 Aplysia californica
AGAGAGAGAGAGAGAGAGAGAGAGAGAGAGAGAGAGAGTCAATGGATGGCTTTTGACGCAAGTTCCATAGCTACAAAATGTCAGTATTTAAAATTTTAAACCACAACGATGACTATAATATGGTTTATTTTTGCAATGACAAAACCCCCCGAGGGACCTCATGAACTTGCAAGCACACACGTATTTTTCCACTATTGAGTATTGAGAACAAGTTTTGTCGTGAATGGCTTTTGGCGTGCCGGCATAGAAAACGTTAAAAAGCTTGTACTTAGCGCAGATGTTACCAGCGTCAGTACTTTAAAGGACTTAAGTTTACTTTACCACGGTAGCACACTTACCCTCACGCTCTGTTGTTAACGTGAATATTCCGGCACAGCCTGTTTAAAAAATAACACCTTTCAGCCGGTGAAAACGACAAAACGCAGCAAACAAAACATTATTGTCCCAAAACATGACGAACCACGACGGGTAGACAGTTTTGTGTCAAAAGAAAGAGACTCCATCAGCATCGAAAATGTACAAATGTTTTTTTTAGTAATCGCACCTGGGCCATTCTTGTGCAGCTTTGAGTACATTTCACGCCCCATTTTCTGGACTATTAGGATAGAGATGAGACAGACAGCAGCTTCGTTTTTTCGACGTCCTCCTTGTAGAAAGAGAGGAGGTGGAGAGCTTTTTTTAAATAATAATAATATAGTTTTAATAGTAATGGTTTGCACGCCCACCAAAACAGAGCAGATCGTTTAGAAGGCGGTCTTTTCTTTGATCATATCGGTCAGGACGATCCCACGCTAAGGGGAATACAACATCTGAGCGGACAGACTGAGATAACCTATTAGTTAAAAAAACCATTCCAACTCGAGATTCGAACCCACGTCTTTTGCGTGCCACCCAAAAGAATATTCCTAGAGTGCGCAGAGTTAACAACTTGCTCATTAAAACGACAAACTGGCGTTTCATTGGAGGTACTGTCTCTTACATAAACGAAAAAGGAAAAAAAAGGGGGGGGGGGTGGCATCCCATAATATTATTACGCCGCATACATTCCCAACAGTGAAATCGTTGCGAGTATCAGCTTTGTTATTGTCTTCTATGTCTTTCTTTTAGCTTTTTATTATTATTTTTTTTTATTGATGTAGGTGCATTTACCTCTACATCGACACAATTTAGATCATTCAGACGCGGGCTTCCATCCTGTCTGCCAGTGCCAACCCGGGCTGAGAGGGACACAACATCCCATCAGAAAGACCGACTCGTATATTATGTACTTGATTATGTTCCCGTATGGTGTCCAGACACGACACACTCGCACTTCAACCTTTGGCTTGGACGACCGTTCTCAAACCTTTACCTTCTGTGTCTTTGATGTAGCGGTTAGGCGCTTCGCTGTCGCGCGCATGAAGCCAGAGTTCGATCCCAGAGTGGGAAAAACGTCTCCGAATATCTTGGTCTTTCTGCTGGGATGCTGCGTCCCTCTCAGACCAAGTTGGCCCTGACAGGCAAAGTCGGAAGACCGCCTCCCAAATGATCTAAATTGTGTCAATGGAGGCGTAAAAAAACCTACATGACAAAAAAAACACAGAAATCTTTCCCCACCAGCGTGTCTGCCATTCCGTAACCAACGAACGGCGGCCATAACGACGGGGCAAGCAGACGTTACGAGTCAAAAACCCGCTTGTCATCATCAAGCTCATCTTGTTTGACTGCCGTCAGAAGGACGTTTATTGCCTGACCACAGGCACGTAGCCAACTCTAAGCCAACCAGTTTATGGGTGCCACAACCCCACACGGGGGTCAAAGGTTACACAACGAGAGCTTTTATTCAAAGAAACACACACACGAAATACATGCAGTGCGCACAGGTGTGTTTATGAGGAGGGTTAGAGATAAAGGGGAGG
>NW_004798177.1:59728-60877 GCF_000002075.1 Aplysia californica
TGTTTTATTTTTCAATTCAGCTTTAATTTCTAGTAAGTCTGTCTTTTTATTTTCATTTTGGCATGTGTGCTCATGTGGGTGTGGAATTGCCCCGCAATATAACATTTTTAATTAAATTGAAAAATGGAAGTATGAGAATGGTGATATCGTAGAATTCATATTATGCTTTTGTTTCCTAACTTATCAGACCCAAAGTAAAACTGTTGTGGATGATGTGTCTGTCCTCTTTCTACATAAAGTAGCTTCTATAACACTTGTCTCACAATCCAATTGAAACGTATGGCGTGGAATTCCCCCATTTTACTATAGATGTATCATGATGTATGTTTCATAGGAAAGAAGGAGCAAACCGTATCAGAGCACCCGCCAACCAACCCCCTCACCACCCGTCCTCCCTCAATACCCCGCTGTTCCCGACCTTGACGAACCCAGCAGTACGACGCCCCCTGAGACAACTGACTACCACAGACGACCCGACAATCCACCCTCAACCATCCAGGCGGCTATGATACATGTACAATGTACTATGATGCCAGCGAGCCGCTCGCCGAGTGTAACGAGCCGTGTGCTGACAGAGCTTGTCACACTATACAGTATACAGTACGTTTATACAGGGGTCCTTGAGGGCTCTCCTCTCCTCGCAGCGCACGTAGCTAGATTTCTACTGTAGTCTACACATTAGGTTTATAATAAGGCTTTCCTTATAATAACGATCCGTTCCTTCGTCCCCATATATCATTATGATGGCACTATTCACTTGACACTGATCGTTTTCTTTTTCTTTTTTAAATTTTCTTTCTATTCTTTTTCTTTCTTTTCTTTTTCTTTTTTTTTTTTTTTTTTGGGGGGGGGGTAAGAATTTTACGGCATTTGCAATACAATAGGTCATATCAGGGCCGAAGATTAGAGGTGTTATTGGGAGAGTAATGTACAGAAAAAAAGAAAGAGGAAAGATAAGGACGGTATGGGAAGGTGGGCGAATTCAACACCAGGAGTAATTCCACACACACACTTACAGCCCTTAGAACCAACAGGATTCCATTTGGCATTCAGATTTAATCATTTGCTTCTGTCTGCCATGTTTTATTTTTCAATTCAGCTTTAATTTCTAGTAAGTCTGTCTTTTTATTTTCATTTTGGCATGTGTGC
>NW_004798177.1:62116-65090 GCF_000002075.1 Aplysia californica
GGGAGGGGGGTAAAGGGGTAACAACACAGACAGACAGACAAAGACAAGGACAGAAACACAGAGAGAGATAGAGAGAGAGAGGGGGGGAGATTGGGAGGGGGGTAAAGGGGTAACAAAGAGAGACATATATATTCAAATAGAGACCGATACAGAGATAGAGGAAGACACGGAGACAGAATAAAGGAGAAGACAAGAAGGGTTTGAAAAGACACAAGCAGCATTCCCCGCATGGCTTCGCGCACGTCCTTATCATTCAGCCAAGACTTTTAAAATAACATACACGAAACAAATCGTTCCCTAAAGAAAAAAAGAAAGAAAAGAAAGAAAAGAAAAGAAAAACAAGAAAAAAAAGAAAAAGAAAAGAAAAGGGCAAAAAATAGAAAAAAATCACATAATTTTTTCTTTCCTCCACCTCACACCAAACGTTTTTATTTACTTTTTAAAATATCCAAAAGAGCAAATCCCCCAACCGTTATCAGCGGCTTGCGTTTTAAAGCAAAGCCCCCTGCGTGTCGGAATTGAAAGCGTAAAACCTGGAGATCATAGATAAAGCATTCTGTTTGTCGTGAGAACCTTCGTCGAGCAGCACCCAGACACCAGTAGCCAAAGAAAAAAAATTTAATGTCGTTTTTTTTTTTTTACGCCCCCACCGACACAATAATTAGGATCATTCATTTACGAGGCGGGCTTCCGATCGTGCCTGTCAGGGCCAACACGAGCAGCAGATGGGTATAACACCCCAGCAGAGAGAGACTGAGATACTCGATAAAAGATTATTATTATTATTATTATCCCCATGCGGGAATCGGACTCGGGTCTCCTGCGTGTGATGGCAAAGTTGCTAACCGCTACATCACAGACGCCGAAACCTGGGGATCGTACAAGGAGATTTTAAAAAATTCTGTTTGTTGTGAGAGCCTCCTATTCCCCCCCTTTTTAAAGTAAGAGTTTTACGGCACTTGCAATACAATAAAGTCATATAAGTGCAAAGGTAAGAGGTGTTACAAGAGAGTAATAAACACACAAAAGAAGGAGGAGAGATCAGGACGATAGATGTTTGATAGAAAAGAAGAAGCAAACCACACCAGAACACCCGCCAACCACCCATTGAGGTTTTGTGCACGCACTCAACTAGCATTATCTTGTGTTTTGTCATTTATTTGCACACCTATGTTGCGCACCAGTACAGCCAAGAGCGGCCGCCAAAACAGTTCCCTGATATTATCATTCAAGTCAATGGGATAAACTGACAATCATACACATATTGGACTAATAGAGTACTGTGTCTGTAGAATAAAAAATAAAGACGCCAGTGTATATAGCGCTATAGAGGTTCCCCACAAAAGGCAAACACAGTCAGTTTGACACAAAATGTATGCACAAATCACTCAATTAATACCCATGCAGCTCAGCAAACACGCGCAGTACTAAACACAAAACACACGCACAAAGAAAAACATCACGGCAAATCAGTAAACACACACAGTACCAATCACAAAACTATCGTACAAAATACTCGTGCAAATCTGCAAACAGGCGGAATACCAAACACAAAAACACAAAACACGCACACTAACAAAAAAATATTCGTTACGGCAATATCCGCCAACAAAGACACAAAACATCACGACAACTCGGCAAATATGCACAGTGCAAATCACAAAACACGGGCACAAAACACCCATGCAGATAAGCAAATACACACAGTTGTACGAAACACAAAATAAAATTCGTGCACCAAACATTACGGCAAAGCAGCAGAGACGACAGACTCGAATTATACGTAAGTTTAATTGGCAGAGACACACATTTCAGCACCTCTCCAGGAATGCTACGATGCACGCCATCAGACCCCTGGGGCGTTCGCTCTTCCTGCACGACCGCATACCGTCCATTCTGGAACCACCCGACCTGAAAAGACGGTGGTGCGCACTGGTGTGCAGCGACGACACAAAGACTTGAGCCCCCAGGACTATTTGGGATGGTACTTCGACAGTAGTACAATTTCAGCGGATGATTAATTTGGGCGAGTTTCTGGGCGTACAATTGAGTTGACGATTTGAGCGAATTTTTCTGCGTATGATTTGAGCGAGTTTTATGACCGTACGATTTGAGCGTACTATTTCAGCCAGTTCTCAGTTGCCTGATTTGTGCCAGTACTTTGAGAATTCAATTCAGGCGTATGGTTTGAACCAACGTTCTTTTTTCTGGTGTGCGTAATGGTTTGAAACAACAGTTTGAACATACACTTTGAGAGAATACTTTAAGCCAGTTTTTAAAGAAAAGAATTCGCTTTTCAAAAAATACATTCTGTTCTGATAATTAACCGTTATTGCGCTGACAGGAATCTCCTTGCTCAAACTAACAAAAATTATTTTAAAATCCCACATGTATAAACGATTAGAGATATCAATACTCACTGACTTACAAAGAACATAAACATGAACACATACCCTCTTCAGACGGAACACATTGCATCTGTAGCAACGTGTTGAAAACTTTTTGCAAAACTTTGTAAGAAAACCATCGTCTCTCTTTATCTTTTTTCCCCCTCGTGAGTCAAAAGAACCATGTTTTTTGTCTAGCCTCCCGCGGAGAGCTTTTCTGTCTCTCCAGGTGTAACGAAGGACGAACAGCCCCTAGGGAGAATGTTGCTTATTTAAATGCAAAACTAGTGGGTGTCGAGCTCATTGTGATTTCTGATTTCTTTATCCTGTATTCAGGGGATTTTTGGAATAAGAAAGAAAAAGATGAAGGTATGACATGTGGATGTGGAAAGAGGGCCGTTGAGTGTGGGGAGGAGGGAGTGGGAGAGGGAGGGGAGGATAAGGAGGAAGGGCAGCAGACAGACAGACAGACAGACAGACAGACAGACAGACAGACAGACAGACAGACAGACAGACAGACAGACAGACAGACAGACAGACAGGGGAAATAGGGGAAGACAGAGAGAGAAAGAGAGAGAGAGAGAGAG
>NW_004798177.1:68256-69472 GCF_000002075.1 Aplysia californica
GACAGAAAGACCTATAACGGCCAGATTTCAACAGGAACAGACTCACAGACTGCTTCAATTAGTCAGTCTTTATTATGGGGCGTTTTTCGATTGTCGCTTACAATGAGTCAACACAATACTGGGTGCATTGCGCCAAGAACGGACCGAGACTATAATATAATAGAAATACTTCAGTCTCACGGGTGAAGAGTGTGGATAAAGAGAAGCACATCGACACAATATCGGCCATTTAGTGTGGGGGAAAAGGTATGGATAGACCGACAAAAACTTGTTTCTTTTGTTTGAGGAGAGAGAAAGAGAGAAACGTATTAACATAATAATAGTCATTTAGCGATGGGGAAAGTGCAAGACAGACAGACAGACAGACAGAAACGACAGAAGGAAAGAAAAGTAATATTATGACCTTTCACAGGCACCCTCTGACCCCCTGCATGGATGACAACTAGAGAAAATGTGTTAATTTCCCAACTGTTTGAGTGCCAGGTGTGATGAGGGAGTAGAGCTTGTTGACTCTTTGTTTTAGTGCGGCACTTGCAACACAATAAGGTCATATAAGTGCCGAAGATAAGAGGTGTTACAAGGGAGTAACAAACACAAAAAAGAAGGAGGGGAGATAAAGACGATAGATTTTTTATAGGAAAGAAGGAGCTAACCACACAGGAGCATCCGCCACCCACACACTAGATCTAGTTGACTCTGCGTCGGTTGTAAGTGGCGGAACATTGCCGCAAATTTCGTCGTTCTCCGGGAAGGGGGAGGCTGGTTTGCTTGTTTGTCGTTATTTTTGTTTTTCGTTTGTTTGTTTTGTTTGTTGGTTGGTTGTTGTGTTTTTGATTGGCTGGCTGGCTGGCTGGCTGGCTGGTTGGTTGGTTGGTTGGTGGGTTGTTGTGTTTTTGATTGGCTGGCTGGCTGGCTGGATGGCTGGTTGGTTGGTTGGTTGGTTGGTGGGTTGGTTCAAAAAGTATCTTCGTGTTTAAGACAAAACTGACGATTCCACGGAAACCTTACTCTTTAAACGGACTGAACACCCTACAGAATACAAATAGATCGCTTTGAACTTGAACACTGGGCGTTTTGTATAGGTACAGTGTTAAAAGTAGATTGATTAGTCGATGTCTCGACTAAAGATTTTACGAAACATGGCAATACAAAACAGGGAAATTAAAACGTAAAACACCTGGGGAAATAAGGAAGGGAGGGATACGTGCTCTCCTTT
>NW_004798177.1:69957-71572 GCF_000002075.1 Aplysia californica
GCCCCCACTTCCCCTCATTCCCCCACCCCTCCTCACAAGCCCAAAAGTATGTTTGTACAAGCCGCAGGAAACAAGGCTCCGTGAAGACGTTTCTAAAAATACCAGCCCGCGTCCACTGAGGCTCCTCAAAAACTGTTCTCCTCAATGTTCTCCTCAATACACCGAGATGCCTGAGACATTTCTGAGACACCGAATGGGTCACGCAACTTTTTTTTTTTTATCTGAAAATTAAAAAAGGCACTTATTGTAGCGTCACATTCCCATTGCCTTACATTATACAAGGATCTACGGTTTGGTATGCATTTAACGCCCCTTTAAACACTATGTCTCCCCTTGTCCAGTCCTATCAAAACGACGCCATCTGTTTAGCATAACCGTTGTCCCAGCACTGTAAGATATTTTTTTATAAACGGAATCTCCATTTTAACGTTCATCTCCAGGTGGAGTAGGTCAGAGGAAAGCCACGAAATTTCCTGTAACAACCAAAGGTCTAAAAAGCCCCGATATGGATTGAAATAAGGGCCTTCCAAATCGAAGTCCAGCACGATACCAACTGAGTTAAAGATGCCTAGGGTCGAAGCAGGCTGTCTCTTAATTTAGTACCTTTGGAAGCGGGCGGGGGTGGGGGGGGAGGGGCTTTAGAGCACTTACAATATTATTCTAAATAAAGATAACCATAATCCGCTCGTAAAACTTCAGGTGCAACAGCAGGTCACCGTCCAATGCGTAAAAAAAAAAAAAAAAACCCAAAACAACCCCAAAAGACAGAACAAAAATAATATTAGTTGTGAGTGACCTTTCAAAACGGTCCCCAAACTTGGCGCTGGTGCCCGAGGGCCCCAAACTGGATGGACCCAAGGTCGCGAACCCCGGCGCTCTGCGGTCGGCGGCAAACTACGAAGATCCAGCGACGACACTCGGGAGACAGAGCGAGGCTTTGTTCAGCCGCCGGCGGGAAACTAACTCTTGCACATCGGAGCAGTTGGTCGCAGTCTTCCCTGGTCTCCCAGCGCTGTTGGTTTGTTTGGTCGGGGACAACTGGATCCTTGGGTAAACCTCGGGCCGGGAGAACTCAACCCGGGTCGGCCCTCGTCCGATGCCTCACTCGGTGGGTAGAGCTGGGCAATGAGTCGCTTTAGCAAAATCCGGATGTGTTTAGTGCACCTCTCCGGCAAATAATATGATATGAACCGCTTCGGCAAAATATGGGTCAGAACAACTTCGACAAACGGGTCAGCATCATTTCAACTAATGGGTGCACCCGCTTCAGCAAGTGGTTAGGAAAGGGAGTTAATGAGTCTGAATTCGGACAATGTTTGATTGATAATTATCCGTTTATCCGGGTAGATTATCCGGATTTTGCCCATCTCCATCGAAGGGTTGGTGGGCTGGTTAACCCACGAGCAAAAGGGTAAATACTAAATAGCAACACCAGCGCCGTGCTCCTCGCTTCAGGTTGGGGGGTGGGTGGGTCCGTTGTTGGATAAGGATATGGTGGGTGGGTAGGGAGAGAGAGAGAGAGAGAGAGAGAGAGAGATGAAGACAGATACCGAAAGTAAGAGCGAGAGAATGAGACAGATTGAGAGAGAAAGATACCGAGAGAGAGAGAGAGAGA
>NW_004798177.1:74804-76878 GCF_000002075.1 Aplysia californica
CACACACACACACACACACACACACACACACACCAAATAGACAACAAACACGACCAGAGATCGCCCCCATAACCCCACAAACTATCAATCACACAAAACGACGATTACGTTCACGAGCGCTACTGTGAAGTCAATGGCACCCCACGTCCTCCTAAATCCTCAGACCCCAACTGTCGCACACACACACACCCGAGACAGAGCAAAGACCTCTGATCCCCCATCTTTTCTCACTTAATCTCCCCCACCGTAAAGACTATCAAAAGTTTTCAAAACCCACAATTCTCCCTCCCACCCCGCCACCCCCTTTTCAAACCTCTAATCTGGACAACCGCACCATGAAAAGAAAGAATTCGAAATTCCCTGATTTCCTCGGCGGTGTAATGTTGACACAAGATAAGCAAAACCATGTTAGGCCTGCCCTGATGGTCATTTAAATGTTTCGGCCTCATATTTCCCAGCATAGCGTATCAGATTTTATTGCTCATAAGAAAGTGATGTGTGCATTCCGTCTCGATCTAACACATTCTGCCCATCTCTCGTCTGCAGCGCTGGTATGTTGTAGTTGTAGTGTAGGTAGATTATATCTCAGTTACGGGAGAGAGAAGGGAAAAGAAAGAGACTTCGTGTCATGATCGCTCTAGTTGTAGTTGTAGTTGTAGTTGAAGCAGTTGTAATGATGATTATAATTGTAATATTTAATTGCTGTTAGTTTTAGTAGAGGTTTACGGCGCTCGCAACTGCATAAGGTCATATGAGCGCCAGAAGATCAGAGGTGTTACAAGAGAGTAACGAACATAAAAAAGGAGACGAGATAAGTACGATAGATGTTTGATAGGAAAGAAGAAGAAAACCACACAAGAGCACCCGCCAACCACCCACGTAATTGCTGTTTAAGTTGTTGATAGTTGATGTTGATTTAGATATTGTAGTTGTAGTTACTGTCAATGTCGTTGAGGGGGCGGGGGAGGGAGAGTGAGAGAGAGAGAGAGAGAGAGACAGGCAGAGAGAGAGAGACAGTAGACAGACACGAGAGAGAGGCATAGAGAGAGTGACAGAGAGAGGCATAAAGAGAGTGACAGAGAGAGACAGAGAGGGGAGGGGGGTAACTTGGTGAAAGAGATGGACTCACTCTCTCAAAATAAAACAACCTAAGGTGCACCCAGAAAACGCCAAAGTTTAGCAAAGAAAAGAAAATTCTGAAATATATTAGTTGCTTTTATGCATTTTAACCATTACTCTGCTGGGACTGATTATGTAATGGTGTTAGAAGACAATACACATTGCAAAGAAATTAAGGTTAAAAATAGTTAATGTTAACGGACAAGGAACACGAAAAAGGGGACGACAATGAACATGGCATACCTAATACCATGACTGGCGGAGGAGAAAAAAAGGTCAATGTTCCGACAAAGCTACTTTTTAAAAAATTGTCAATTTAACTGAAGATGTCTTACGTCCCCATCGACATAATTTAAGCCATTTAGGCGACCAACGGCTTTGGCCCTGCCTGTCAGGAGCCAACCTGGGCTGAGAAGGATTTGTTTGAGTTAAGTCTGGGTAAAGAATAGTTTTCGTAAGAGTTTTAACGGCACTTGCTTCACAATAAGGTCGTGTAAGAGCCGAAGAATAGACGTATTACAAGAGAGTAACATACACAAAAAAGGAGGAGATGTAAGGACGATATATGTTTGATCTATAAAGGAAAGAAGGAGCAAACCACACCACAGCACCCGGCAACCACCCACTGGAGTAAAGACACAATAGCGGTCATGTGGTGAAGGGAAGTAGCAAAAAGGGTGGACAGAAACGACAGAGGGAAAGAAAATAAGTAGTGCATACCAGTGGTGCCCTCCAAACATCCGCAAGAGGGATGCTATGACAGATAAAGAGAAACAACAGAGGGTTGAAGAAGACGAGGGTCATGTCATCCCTCCCCTGAAAAAAAACACCCGTAAAAAACGAAAAACCCGAAAACGTCCAGATATGTAATGAGTCACTTTCAAGACGCTCAAGCCAAAGATACGTGTCAAAATCCGTACTGGAGAGGAGTGTGGTGAAGAAGGGGTGGTGACGG
>NW_004798177.1:80211-81453 GCF_000002075.1 Aplysia californica
TCATGGATATTATAATATTAAAGCTTGTTCATTTGTCTTGCTTTTGTTGAAAAAAAAATATATTATAGTCATCTATCTTGAATAGAAGTCGAGATATTATCAGATATATGCGAGGGAAGAAGGCGAGGTTCGCTTGGTGTCAGAAGTAAAATAAGATAGAACATGGCTGCCAAGGCTTTGTGGCTTCCTGTGAGTCCTTGGAAACGTTGGAAACTGCAAATTAACACTTTCGGACTTTTGATCAACGTTTATCAGTAAAAACCACACTGAAGTGGACACAAAAGATATTGAGCCTTAAAAAAAATTTTGCCCAGTCAATGGTTGGCGGGTGCTCTGGTGTGGTTTGCTTCTTCTTTCCTATAAAAAAAAATCTATCGTCTTTATCTCCCTTCCTTCTTTTTTGTGTATGTTACTCTCTTGTAACACCTCTAATTTTCGGCACTTATATGACCTTATTGTTTTCCAAGTGCCGTAAAACTCTTACTAAAACTAAAGCAGAAAATGTCGCTTTCTTCGATTTCATTATCATGACGAGCGCCTGATTTCCCCACGGTGCCACACAGTACTATCAGTCCAAACAACGTTCAATTATTCTTGTTCTAATCGCACGGTATCCTCGACTAAGACAGGTTCTTTGATCTGGGGGTCATAATAAATTACCCCTGTGAACATCCTTTTGTTTGGTTAGTGGCATTTGCACCTGCGCGAGACCAAACTTGAGATAGTTTTATCGTCTACCCAGCCAGAAATTTGTAACATAGAATGCGATGAGTTTGGCACTGAATGGGTGAGAAAGTGACACATAGACAGATAGACACATGCCGAAAGAGAGGGAGAAAGAGAGAGAGAGAGAGAGAGAGAGAGGGGGGAGAGGGATAGAGAGAGAAAGAGAGAGAGTGAGAGAGAGAGAGAGAGAGAAAGAGAGGGGAGAGGAAGAGGATGACAAACTGGAGTGCGAGCATGAGGGAGGGATAGAGCCTAGAGGCAGAAAGATAGAGAGAAGAACTTGAGAAAAGCTAGGTATGTACCGTGAGTGTTAGTATATTTAATTCTACCAAAAAGAAGACACCGAAACTAATTTTATCTTTGATTTAACAAAATTATCAAGAAGAGAACAGGACAAACATACTACGTGGGATGGGGCGACAAGTTAGTTGTAAAACCAGCCTATGGCCATGTGACCAAGACAATTAATGCACTTCCTCCCCCCTTCCCCCTAATCCCACACATACCCCCATGCCT
>NW_004798177.1:81553-84777 GCF_000002075.1 Aplysia californica
CCCCCCCGAAAAAACAACCCACAAAAAAAAACCCCACACGCATACAAAAGCCGAGAAAAACCACAACAAAAACAGTAACTACGCCAAGCAACTCCCACTACCACCCACGGAGCCTCCACTGTGAATGTCCGGAGGCCAACAGACAGCTCTTAATTGCTGTCACTTCATTCCGAGACCCCAGAACAACAATACTCTAACTGACAATGTTTAAGGCTTATGAGTTACAGTGTCTGGGGTGAACGTGTCTAACCACATTACAGGAGAAACTATACGGGCCAACAGAGGAACTGAGCAGGACGACCCAATATAATCATGATAGGTACCGGGCTTCAAATGTGATGCTACTGTGGCGCATAACTTCTATTCCTCTATTTTCTGAGATGAATCCAAGTTGATTTTGCTCTTCACTTGAGAAAGATATGTAGTGTTAGATTGGTTTGATAAGGGCTTTACGGCATGTGCAACATTTTAGGTCATACAAAAAGTGCTGAAGATCAGGTATTTGCAAAAGGGTAAAAACCATAAAAAAGAAGGACGGTAGCAAAGGAAGACCGTAAAACGGTGATAGAAGAAGTAAGGCACACTAGAACACCCACCAACCACCCCACTAGATTAATGTGTGAAAAGGTTGAACACAAAAATAATATATCTCAGAAGTGAGTGTAATTCAGATAGGACCTTGTTCTTCAGGGGGTCAAGATTGCAGCACCCAAATCTATCTTATTAAGATTAAGTATTCTTACACGTACACGACAATGTCCATCCAAGCCTGTCCCTGACTGACTGAATTACACGGATCGCTGACCACCTTGAGACAATGCAGTACAAATGTAATTACCACAGCACACTTGTATCGTATCCACAAAATGAGAGGCGTGATCAGATGGCGGAGGGGATTAATGGAGCAAAGTGTACATTAGACTGGCAGGCAAGGTCGTTGGGTAGAATTATTATTATTGTGCAGTTCGCCTGAGGCGGGGGGCTTTTCTACCACCAGCCCGGCACAGATTTTTTTTCTACTTTTCAATTTCTTGTATCTATACCAGGTCATTCCAATTTTTTTTCTTCATACTTTTCAATTTCTCGTTATCTATTCGTTTATATTACATAGCATGTGCTTTTTTAATCAATCCACTGTTTCTTTTTTTTAAAAAGGATATTTGGTGTATTTCCCTCGTTTTCATCTATGTATCTACTTTAAACACAACCTTTCTACACTTATTTCTACTTCTCTTTATCTTGGTACTATTGTTATTATCATTATCATTATCAGTATCATTATTATTATTATCATTATTATTTGCAAGGGGGTGGTTCCAGTATGAGCTGAAAGCCGGCTCAGATATCAATCTGAAATAAACATAATGTACTTGTTTGACGTTTCAAAAGTTGTATTCATGTATCTGTTTCTAGCTCCAACCCGTTCATCATAAGCATTAATTTATTTAATATATCATTGTCTTCACACTTCACACCCGGTTCGCTGGAGAGCCATTCACAAATAAACTTCAGACGATGTTCTCTCCCTTGACAAAATCAGAAGAGAATAACAGAGACAACAATTACGTGGGAATAATTAAAGAATGAAGTATAGCCTCTATACAATGTATTTACCACCTCCTTCATAGTCTTGCACAAGTACACAGGCATTTATTATTGTTATAAGTATTTATAAGGAATTATGATTTCAAGGGACAATTATAGTACAAAGATTGTTAAGGAGCTCATCACAATGAAGTACTTATACTCCCACCACTCCTGAAACATTAAGTAAAATAAATGTTTTTGTGAATAAATCACTACGCTTCTATTTAAGTATAGTTAGAAGCAATTCAGCTTTCAAGCGATAAAGTGGTAGCTTATGTCCAACGGAGGGTTAAGGAGCTGACTACAATATTATAGAACTTTTTTTTACCCAGCCAACGTGAAATACTAAAAGAAAAATAAATAACTATACAAGTGTCCATTACTATACTACTAAAATTACTTTACAAGTCCATTTTAATTTCAAGTGACTAAGAGAGTGTGGGGCCAACGGTTAACAGATAGTTAAGGAAAATGTCATAATGAAGTACAAATCACCCATACGCCCTGAAACGTTAATAAGAAGACTACAAGAGTACCAAGTACACCAACAAATCTGAAAAGAGCCAGTGATAATAGTAACATTGTAACTTCAAGAGTAAAAGTGTTGTAGACAACGAGCAGACCAAAATGCAACACTTATCACCCATCCAACTTAAAACAAGCTTACTGAGAAGGCTATACAGTATACAAGTATTCGAACCAGTCTGTAAAGTACCAGTCATATTCTGATTTCAAGAGTTAGAGTATCATACAACAAAGACTGTTAAGGAGACGACCAGAATGAACCGCGTATCACCCACCTGCCATGAATATTAAAACACGAAAGTGCCCACAAGACTAAATTATAATGTGCGAGTATTAAATAGGGTCATTCCATGAAAAGTGGCACTCGAAAGCAAGGATGCTAACCTGCTGAATAAATATCTAACCAATGATAGAGCCATTCGTTTTTTTTTTTGGTTGTTGTTGTTCTTTTTTTCTTTTTTTTTTTTCGTGTAAAAGGTAGGTAATCTAACAAACAAAACAAAAGAAACAAACCAAGAACAAAACCAAACAAGAAAAAAAAGTAAAGAGAATGGCTTTGTTTTGAATTTTTTTCAGCAGGCCAACATCTTTGCGTCACATGTGTCATTTTTCAAGGATATTAATTATTGTTTCAAATGTTGCAAGGTTGCAATTTAGTTGTCTTGAGAGAAGATTATGTAGCCTACCACCATATTATTGTGTTTGTAGTGCCTCGTCGTAAAGTCGTTATTATTGTAATGGTTTTCCCTGCTCTATATCTGTTTCAGACTAATACCGTTCAGACCGAATCTGTAAAAGAAATTGAATTATAAAGCCTTATTACTTATATCTAGGAAATTTCGACTCTCCAGAAATCATTAATCTACTAAAATATATGTCTGGCTTGAACTCTGTTACTTACTGACTTTCAATGGAATGGCTCAAAGCCATACTGAGATTACAGGTACAATGTACAATGTATATTATATAGGACGTGAACAGACGAGTAAAGTGCCTCGGGACATGGACAAGGCTGGTGGTACCCGCGTGTGTGTGTACGTGTGTCTGAAGTACTCGACCACTCAACGTCTCTTAGAGTGCCCCTGGTCCCCCCTCCCCTCAAGAGTGCCTTG
>NW_004798177.1:86478-87495 GCF_000002075.1 Aplysia californica
ACACACACACACACACCTCAGGTATTCACAATAATAATATAACGGTCTCTGGGGGCTGCGACAATGTCGGAAAATCTGGGAGACGTTCAGTGGGCAAGAACTTGAACAAACAGACCAGTATCTCCAGATTAGTCTTTCTGCCACAGCCCCGCGGAACAAATGCTTGTGTCAACACACGTTATTTTGGCCTCCCTCGGGCTGAGGTGTGGGGGGCTCTTTAAGAAATAGTCCGTCATTAGACATAACGGCTGGATCTCGAGGGGGCAGAGGTCAGTGGTCACTCACAATGGCGAGGATTTCTCTAGGGGGGTTTTCGCCTCTCTTCACAGGAGTGATAACATTTTAGAGGCTACCAAGGATCTTACAACATAGCCTCCTCGGAGACCACAGACATTGCCACAAGCACACGCAATCGCGTAAACAGTGCCAGGATTTTGACAAATCCTCCGGCGGCGCCGAGTTGCCTGTGGGGATGTTGCCAGGAGAACTTGTGGAAGTGTGAAGTGCACGAGCTAAAAAGCAACACTGATGTGTGGTTGAAAGAGATTGTGGGTATTGACGTACGCACAATGGGGGTGAGAGGGGTATAGGCCTAGAGTAGAGTCAGACGTTTGACGGAGAGATAGATGAGAGACTGAAAAACAAAATAAAAGGTAGGACAGTAAAGTTGTTTGGGCCTACCAGCCACTGCTACCACCACCACCATCACCCCATTCAAGTTCCTATCTTTTTTTTTTTTAAAGGAAAAAGAAAGAAAAACACCCACTTGCTTCGCACTTAGAATCGTACATTTCACAAACGACTTTATCATAAATATAAGACATACTTTTGGTGAAAGATTAGAAAAGGAGCCAAATCAGTAGTGAAGAAAAAACTGCCACTTTTTCTCGATACCCCATGAACATTATGTTCAAATCTACTACACTGAATCGATCACACTCCATAATCTTTCTAACATCATCAAACCTGTACCCCAAACAAATAAAAAACACACAACCCCCCACCCCCACCCCCACC
>NW_004798177.1:88477-89986 GCF_000002075.1 Aplysia californica
TGTGTGTGTGCGTGTGTGTGTGTGTGTGTGTTTGTGTGTGTGTGTGTTTTGCTTTTTCTAAGCTTTTTTTCGATGAGTTGAACACCCTGCTAGACATGTAAAGCTCATTTCAAACGCTGTACTTTCGACCAACATGAAACCAAGAGAAAAACAGTCGTGTGCAGAGAGAGAGAGAGACTTATCATAAGACGGATAAATTATCAATATTGGGGAAAAATTAATGGCAGCAGCATTATTCAACTATTTTTATTTATAACCTCTTTGCAAAACTTCTATCAGCAAGTTCGTTGGTGCCTCAAAAGCCAGGGGGAAACAGTTCACCAGATTTAGACTTCGGGCTCCTTATATATAACTACACATATTTGTATATCAACATTTTTATACATATAACATATATACGCCCATTCCAAGTCTGTTATCAACACACCCACCATACAGTATACAGAGCCCTCCAATAGACGACAAATCAATAGATAATATTGATCAGCGTACCTCGAAAGACGTGCATACGTCACTACTATCTCCGTTTGTGCGTAGTGTGAGAGATACGCCTAGATTTAGCCTACTGCTGCACAAGGACTTGGGTCAAGAAACACGTACTCCTCATTTCCTACTAAATAAAGTTATCATTTTCAGTTTGGTGAAACACCAGTGTCTACATCTACCCTTCATAGAGAGCTAGGTTGTCATTTCTTCAGCAGACCAGAAAGGACATAAGATAATATACAGCATGAACGTATCCCTTTTTTTGTGGCCTCCCTCCCCTCCCCCAAAAGAATGACCCGTTCAATAGTTATCAAACACTTTTCTCGCTTCCTTGGAACATGTTGAATAAGTTAAAGCTAGCCTAAGATTTGGAGAGAAGGCTGACTTGATTACCTGAACTTGTGACTGTGCGTGTGGGTGTAAGACGATGATAGATACGATGTACATTTGACTGTACATGTATACAACAAGCGTTTGTGAGAGAGTGTGTGTGTGTGTGTGTGTGTGTGTGTGTGTGTGTGTGTGTGTGTGTGTTTGTTTGTTTGTTTGTGTTTGTTTAGCTGTTCTTGCTGTAGTTGTAGATATAATTTCCGTGTTATGTCTTGGCGTTTTTGTGTGAGTGATGTTGGAGACCATTATTCTATTCCTAGATGAATGGTACACATACATAGTAATACTTGAATTCAGGGATAGAACTAGGGGTAGAGAGGCAGTACCCAACCCTGAACTCATGTTCTAACATCGACCTGTACTTTGCTCTCTGGACGAGGCTTTACACCTAGACGGTCAATATAAGAACGTATAGCTCTTCACTCTTGTGTGTTCACTCATGAGCAGATGCCATCGTTCTCTGCGACTCGTTCCTTGCATTACTGTCATGATCTTTCTTCAATCTCGCACACTCTTTCTCTCTCTCTCTCTCTCTCTCTCTCTCTCTCTCTCTCTCTCTCTCTCTCTCTCTCTCTCTCTCTCTCTCTCTCTCTCTCATTTTCTTCTCAGTTTCCCTTTCTCTCTCTCTCCCTT
>NW_004798177.1:90448-93035 GCF_000002075.1 Aplysia californica
CACACCTATAGGCTATTAATTATTATAGGCCTACACATGATAGATCAACAGCTTGGTTAGTCTGACTTTGACACGTGATTAATGTAACAGAAAAACAGCAGAAACAACAATAGCACCATTACAATAATAACAATAACAAGAGCAACAACAGAAGAAACAACAAGTAACAATGAAAACTGTCACCTACCCGTCATGTTGCCATGAAAGTGAAGCTGTACCCTCTAAAATAGCAATCCGTTACAACACAGTCGATGATATACTCCAAGTCCACACAGTTATGTCCTCCAATGACCGTCGAAAATGTGCGAAATGTTAGTTGGAGACGCTGTTTGTCTCAACCACTTAAGTTAAATTATCCAACACAATCATGATGATATGGGTGACGATAACGATAGCACGACGAGAGATGAAACATAATAATATCCAAAGAATAAAACACGTTGATTAATTAATTGTAACGATAAAGAACAGTTGATGGTAACAACAACAGATCAATATATAAAATATCTCCTCCTAAACTTAACACAAGTAGGTAGATCAACACACCGGTTTCATTAGGGAATCGATATCACACACCTTTGTCAAACCGTTGTGTTATAGTTTGACTCTGAGTAGGCCTACTCCACTGGCCCTCTCGCTCACTCTCAGGTGAGTCTCGAACTACTCTAATGACGAGAGGCGACGCAACACCTGACGATACACGCTGGCGTCCCGCTGCGGGAGCTGACTGAGGCACTTGCGAACCGTTCACACACGCACACACACACACACACACACACACAATAATCCAATCCAGGTTCGAAACAGCAAGCACTTTTGAGCGAATTACAACTTAGGCTACGTTCACATCAGCGACAAAGTGTAGTCACCAATTTCAAGCCAAAAGCAGCCACAAGCCTTGTATCACTTTTCAATGTCACTTCTGATAACACAATAATAATATAATCTAACACAACACGAAGGCCTACGAAATCGCGTATTTTTTGCTGGGCAAGCGTTGTCAACTTGCGTCGCAGCAGCAGACGACGATTCGTAGTTCTAAGTTCTAATCTAAGCGGGTTTCCAACTTCCTCCCCTCTCTCTATCTCTCTCTTCGATTTGGCTCGACGGACGAGAGGGGGAGACAAGTTTGGCGCGCATGCGTACACACAAACATCCGCGCTCAGAGCCGTGACACATTGGTTCACATGCTGGAAGAAAGGGGGAGCTGAATGACCCCGCAGGTAAAAATCGACGGCGTCCTTGCTTGCTCGTTGGCGCTTGACAGTCGCCTGGGGCCCTTTTCGGGTGCGGGCGAAGCTTCAATTAATAGTAATTACAACTGCCATGAACTACACTTACCGTAGTGTGTGTGTGTGTGTGTGTGTGTGTGTGTGTGTGTGTGTGTGTGTGTGTGTTTTGAAGATTTAGGTTGTGTTTTCACACCACATAATGTCTTGCATTGAACAGTAGTAGGCTAGGCTACGTATGATCAGATATTATGTCAGGGTCAATATCTCGACAGCTTGATATGAAAACAAATCAATATTATCATATCAAATACCGAGGCAAGCAGTCGAGCCAGAATGAAAGGAAACGGTGAATTGATTCGTTTCTGTGGGCTGTGATAGCAAATCTGTTTTGTTATTGTTAATGTACAAAAACATATTAGATCTATGACAAAACGAATTCGTGAAAACTGTACAAGATATAGGTCTACGGTGTGAGACCTGCCCTCTAACGACCACCTGTATAAAACGATCACCTTTAAAAACAGCCACTTTCCTTATCTTCCATTGCTTATTTTCTACATACCAATGGCACTGTGGAAGACATCCACCTGTTTTTTAGGCCATCCCCAAAGGGAGGATACATGTATTAATATTTTCTTATGCACAGTAGAATTGTAAATGGGCTGATTAATCAATGTCATGCATGCTCATACCAGAGAGCCTGTATACTAGCGGTAATTCTAAGCTCTCTGCTCATACTGTGCAGGAACAACAAAGGGGGAACTGCTGCCTTTCTTTCCTCATCCTTACTATCGTCATTTTCCTCCATTTCTTGTGTATGTTTGTCACTCTCTTATGAACTGCTATTTCCGGGGTGCCTTGATAGTCGAAGCAGACTATGTGCTGTTGAGGCTAGAGAGGTGAGCAGAGTAAGCCTGGTTCCCCGTTTGGACTTCTCTGTTGACATCCACCCCAAGGCGCTCATATGACCTTATGCAGTTGCGAGCGGCGTAAAGTAAAGTTGTTCCCTCATCCGATCCGGACATTGGAGATTGCCTTGTTAGGGCCTTCGGCATAATATTGTGGAAGGGTGGCCGTAAAACCTTACCAAAAAAACTGAAAAAAAAACCACCTGTTAAATATAATCACCTTTCTCAATGACAACGGGTGGAGTTCTTGAACAGGTTCGACGGTAGTTCACTGTTTGACTCTTTGTCTCAGTTTCACGAAATGTAGAATAGAATGAAAGGCAGGGGGAAATGAAACAGGCAAACACACACACACACACACGTACAAACACACAACACTTGGTCTGTCAGTCCATCAGTTCATCTGAGGATCAAATATTATTCCATCTGTACTCGATTGCCCCCCCC
>NW_004798177.1:93799-95844 GCF_000002075.1 Aplysia californica
TCCCCCACCCCCAGTCCACAGTCAACTGTCAGTGACTCGGACATTCTGTGAGCCAGCACAAGAGCATGGGAAAAACACACAGGAAAACAAAACCCCGGCCATCTTTGAGCGGAGAAGTGATGGGTGGCACCCATTGTTGTAGGGGATCCGCGGCAAAAGTCAGTCACTCGACAGATCCGAAACAAACTTAGCACACACAGGAGTCTTTTGTTTTATCGGATTTGTCCATCCATCTCTGAAGCCACAACTTTTTTCGTTTATTGTTTTGTTTTAGGAGAGGGTGTTTTGAGTTGCTTTGATTTTGTTTTGTTTTGTATTGTTTTGTTTTGTTTTTGTTTGTTTGTTTTTGTTTGTTCGTTCGTTCGTTTATTTGTTGTTGTTTTATTTGTTTACTTGTGTGTTTGTTTGCTTGTTTGTTATGGTTGGCGATGTTAACAGAACGTTCTATAGTTCGCAAAGCTGACAAGATTAAAATCTAAACAAACAGATTGTTCACTTTCGTCTGACAGCGTTTAATATAACAGAAAAATTAAATCACTCTGTGTAATCTTCTCAGATCTTTGTATACAGGATAGGTCTGAAAATTGGATGACCAACAGAATCTAATAGCACATTCATAAAGTTCTCTGCAAACTAAAGTTCCGACACGTTTTCCTTGATGCTAACCAAACGCAGGTCAAGAAATAATAGGGGATTTACATCATACCAGAGCAACCTACTTAGGGAACCTAAACAAATGGGTAGTGTGGAAAGATCAGGGAAACGTAGCTTTTTTAAGAGCATCCGAGCAAAGAAAAGAATGGAGAACCATGATCGCCGATGTCTGTCGCAGATCTGACACTGTATGATGATGATGATGACAGCATACACCTAAAACATTTTAGAAATTGATATTTGGCTCTGTCCTTGTGGCGAGGGACGAGTTACATTCAGAGAACCAGTCTGACGTCTCATAATTAATAATTTATAGCCTAATCTCAAGCTGTTGTGTTGCAAGGAGCGTTAGAACCTGCACAATGTCGCTTCTTTTTCACGCGCATACTTAACACGGATCTAAGATGAAATGGGAATTTTTGTTTTTAAATAACAAAACCCAACGTTCTCTCATTTTTTCTTTGTCGCATAAAACGCATTTTGTATCAATAAGCCCTTCATGATTTGAGCAAAAATTGTACTTTTTTCACCTTGGCAAAAAGTTAAAACATTTTTTATTGTAATCGACAGTAAGTTGATTCTCTACGCCTTTCTCGTCGTCCTGAAAGCGGCGTAGCGTAACCTCTCAACTCATTTATTTGTTCAGGCGTGTTCCTAATCAACTTGACGTGATCGGCACCAGCTGGACTTTTGAGTTATTTCTAGCGTTTTAAACCCCTCTGTTCGTTCACAGCACCTGTCAAATCGGATTCCTCACAGACCTTCCAGCCAAGCGCTTATCCAGCCTAAAACGGGCTGAAAATGACCAGAATAAATTTTCTACCTAAGTAACCCAGTGAACCTAGTACCCTTCACCCCGTCACCTTTTCTTAAAGAAAAGAAAGAAATATATTAATTTTATCAGTTTCTTTCCGCAGCTTTGAAAAGCGATCCTGTGAAAATGTATTAATAACCACGTCTGCGGTCTGTCGTGATCTGTCTATGGCCACAGAACAAGACAAAAATACAAAGAGAACATTGAGATATTTTAAAGATGCACAGAGCCTGTGAAACTAACAAGGGTGTGCCCATGACAGAGGGCAAGACTACCCCCCCCCCTCCATACACACACACTTTGGAAACTCTGCTTCCAGTCCAGAACTCTTAACTATATTAACATTTCATTAGGTCTTCCTACCAACCACCTCCCCACGCTCGCCCGCGCTCCTGTACTACGCACTTTATTGAGCAATGAAGTCCTTCCCTTCTAACCGTTCGCCCATCTACACTTCTTTTTGACATTACACTCACATTCCTGCCGCAAGTCAGAATCTCCTCCTTACACAACTGGATCTTTCACAACACTTGCATTATTTTTTAACGTAATATGGTTACAATTTGAAGCAGGATCC
>NW_004798177.1:95944-97416 GCF_000002075.1 Aplysia californica
CCCTCCCCTTTCCTCCTTTTCCCTCTCTCACCTCCTTCAACCACAGTACTGGCACAAGTTATGGTGATAACGATCATGCTTGCTACGTTTAATATCAGTATCTATGATATTGTAGTCAGGAATTTTTTACTCATCTGTTTAGAACATAATGATACAGTGTGGACACGAAGTAGACTCTGAGGACGCGCAGTCTGGTCTTTCAAAAACGCTTGAAGACGAACTCGGAACTACTTTGGAGGTAATTTAAAAAAAAAAAAAAAAAACTAAACAAAAACTAAACAAAAACAACACGAAACTTCATGATTCATAGATCTTCGGATTTTTCTTTTCTTTTCTTTCTTTAAAAAAAAATCTAAAATTGCGAAGGCAAACTACAACATGCTTACTATATAATATTATGTAAATTCGTGTTTCTAATGAGTGTACTTTTAGAGTTAAATAGTAACTTGCATAGACAACATAAAAACATAGACTGGCCTGTGTATGGCGCAGCAGAATGTGTAACGGCAGCTGGCGACCGTGAAGGATAGAGGGTCATTACACGTCAACACCTGAGTCAGAGATGACACCTCCAGGATAATCAATTAATTATTAGTATCATTTGACGTGTTCCACAACATGACCTTTGGTCTGCTGTCGGACGTTATGATGTATCCGGTACGTCCTTATAAAGAGTTAATGAGCAAAACTAATGGATTAGCCAGATTGAAAATTATTTACTTCGAAGTAAACTTGATCTTCTTTTCGTAACTCATTTGATCTCCTACCGCGAACAGCCGGGGTCTCCCCTCTCAGTGGGGCCAAGTTTCAGCGGTCGTGACGTCACTCAGAAAAGACACTTTTTTCGGAGAAACCGTAGGGAGAAGGGGGTGGGCAGTCAAAATGTACTGTCTCTAATTGTGAAGGATTTTTCGTAACGTTTTGATAACACAAATAAACATCGGCCAAAATCTGGTTCAAATCAAACAAATAGAACTGCTTGATGAGACTTATCTCGACATGTCCACAATTTCTTTAACGTACAGTAGTAGTATATACATACACAGCAGTATACTTTCTTTCCAGATTAATGGTTTACTCGGAGAGACACTTTTAAAATCAGAGGTTAGATGGGGTATACACAGTCGAGAACGAATTCAAAATTGATTTAAAAACATACGTTACTTAATGAAAATATCCCATCTCAATTGTTTGTCCTTGTTTATCATTTATAGTACATGTACTCTGACGTTCTTAATGTAGAGCACATATTGCCATCGATTGTGATGTGCTAGTATGAATGAGAATGTCTGTCTCCTCATGTGTTAACGTTAATCTAACGAGCGTATAACACACACACACACACACACACACACACGCGCGCGCGCGCGCACGCACACACACACACACACACACAAACACACACACACACACAAACACACACACACACACGTGAGCGAGCGCGCGCGCTTACACACAAACACACACACATA
>NW_004798177.1:98418-99445 GCF_000002075.1 Aplysia californica
TATATATATATTGCAGTATATGGAGATGCTGCGTCTCTCGCGTCGCTTGTTCCTGAATCCTGCTCCCACTTCTATGACGCTGCGTCCGTCACCAGTCAAGAGCTCTAAATTGGGAGAACGTTATCAAGATTTACGCGATATTAATCCAATTTGGGGTTACGTCGGCAAAATAACGTAGTTAATCCTTAATCCCCTTTATCCACTGCTGTTGGATTATCGAAATTAGTGACGGACATTGGCGATCTGGAGCGGACACAGAGCGAGAAGGCGGTATCTGTATCTGTGATCCCAGGTTGGAGCGGGTTTCACTGAAGTACAAGTCAAGGTTGTCGCTGTGGTAAAAGTCTACTTGAGCCCTTCTTTTGGAACTTACTCGACCTACTACACACATCCGGGGTCTCCATTCTCTGTGGCACCATGATGGGGCTGCTCTGACGTCATGAGAAAATGCCACTTTTACTCGTCGTAACTGATTTTGTGAACGCGAAGTAAAAAGGTACTTTTACCGCTTTAGACAAAGTGTTATATGACATCACAAAGGTTTCCCATTTCATCATGTCGTTAGTAAAAGTTTACCTTTGCCCTACTTCTTTTCTTATCATCAGTTCTTCCCGCGTTTGCAGTGAAGCTGTTAGGCACATCACTGTCGTCCGCAGAAGACCTGGGTTTTATATTATAGTAGAGAGTTTTACGGCGCTGGGTTTGATTCCGGTGTGGGGAGACGTTTTCTAGGCTAAAACAGCATCTGGACATGGATGGCTGGTGCCTCTATCAATAAAATACTGATGGTCGAGAGGTTTTATTAACAAATATTATCTCGGTCATTCTGCTGGGATGTTGTACCCCCCTCAGCACGGAGTCTAAGCCCGCCTCCTAAATGATCTAAAGGGTGTCAAGGGGGCTTAAAACTACCTAAGTTAAAAACAGCAACAATATTATAGCACATATCCACGTTCCACAGCATACTCTATGCGCTTTTCAACCATTATTACCCTAGCAGAACCTAGAACACACACACACACACACA
>NW_004798177.1:102700-128881 GCF_000002075.1 Aplysia californica
GGGGGGGGTGGCGAGAAAAGGAGGAATCGAAAGGAAGACAAGAATGAGAGTACTAAGAGGTTCTTGTCTCAGTTCCAGTTGCCCAGTCGGTGACAACGACCACATTTTGCCAGTAACATCGTAAGGTCGTGGGTTCAAATCCTGCCAGGGACCCAATGTTGTTGTCCTTGGGAGAGCCACTAACCCTGCTATAGACAGTGAAAGAACTGGTCAGTTTGCTAGTGTTTGACTTGAGCGCTTAATCAGCTGCTTGCACTGTATGCTTCCCGGGAAGCTGAGAATATTTCCGAGTGTTCTATGGTCTGCTGGGGTAATAATATAGTGTAAAGCGATTAGAGCTTGCTGTCGAACGGGGATATGTGCTGTACAGACGTTATTTATCATTATTATCAATAAAGAGCTGTACATCGACACAATAACAGTAAGCCACTTAGTCCTGGGAAATAGGCAAGACAGACAGACAGAAACAGAGGGAAGGTAAAGAAGTAGGACCTACCAGTGGCACCCTCCAACCACCCACACAGACAGAATCAACAGAGAAGAAAGTAAAGAAGTAGGACCTACCACTACCAGTGGCCCCCTCCAACCACCCACACAGAGAGAAACAAGAGGGGAAAGTAAAGAAGTAGGACCTACCACTACCAGTGGTGCCCTCCAACCACCCACACAGACAGAATCAACAGAGAGGAAAGTAAAGAAGAAGTAGGACCTACCAGTGGTGCCCCCCAACCACCCACACAGACAGAAACAACAGAGAGGAAAGTAAAGAAGTAGGACCTACCACTACCAGTGGCGCCCTCCAACCACCCACACAGACAGAAAAGTAAAGAAGTAGAACCTGCCAGTGGCACCCTCCAACCACCCACTTATTAGAGGAAAGAGGAGCACATCAACACAGTAACAAATATTACGTGCAGGGAACCAGTGAGACAGATCAAAACTGAGAGAAACAAAAGATGTGGGACCCTACAACTAGAGACGTTTTCCAACTACTCACAAAGTAAACAAGCTAAAGTAAAAAAACAAAAACAAAACAGCCTCAAAGAATCTAATCTCAAAAACTAAAAGCCTATACAAAAAAAGATAAAAACAATAAAAATACAACAGAAATAATATTTTAAACCCCCCCCCAAAAACAACAACAACAAAACACTGACAACATTAGATTGGTAAAACAAAATGAATTTATTCAAATGCAAAGAGCACGTAAAAAAACATTTCCTTGCATTCAGGACTCATTATGACCAGCTGATCATTTGAACCATTCACCTTTCAATTACAGCATTTATCTTGACATTTTCTTTCATTTGTGTGAATTTAGAATAAATTAGAAGCATATTATATTACTATTAATATGGACACAGTAATGGCCATTTAGAGCTAGAAGTGAAGGAGCAAACAGACACAGAGAAAGATAAGTACAGTGGAAACCTGATATAACAGGGTTGACGGGAGTACAGAAATTGTCCTGTTATATCCGATCCATGTTAAATCAGAAATGCAAGGAAAGCATTTGTGGACTAATCCATTCATGGGTAGTTTCCCTTGCCACAAGTACCCACGAACAGAGGTTTTGGCACCAATTTTCTCCTTGCCTCCATAAACCACATCAGAAGAGCTTGGTCTACAGCATCTGCATCGGGTAGTCTCATCTTCTTTCGATCCAGAGCAAACTTTCTATTGGAGTATGCTGCCACTATATTCTCTCCATCCTTGATAATGGTGTGAATCGACCCTTGTGGAAAGTCGAACTGACGACAAATCTCTGCCAGTCGAGCTTGCTTTTTGTCAAAAGCCTGGATTATTTAGTATTTTTTGTCAAATGAAAGACATTTTCTCTTGCGCTTGACATTGTTGGTGACACATTACGCGCGCGTTGTTGCTAGGTTTCGGGCTAGATCGAGGTCTGCAGCACACCGCAGCCCTTTCTCGCTTCACACGCTGCGTGTGCTTGCAGTGGCATGGCTTGCGTGGGCTTGTTGCTCAATCACTGCGCTACTCTCTCTCTCTCTTTACACATTGTTAACGAGCCTTTGTCCCTGCTATAACCAGTTGGGCTCCGATGAGGCCCTGTTATAGCGGATAACTTTTAATAGAGACAAAGAGTAGGAAAAAAAGGGGATTAAAAAAATCCCTGTTATTACCGGATCCCTGTTATTATCGGGCCTGTTATATATGGTTCCACTGCAGTAGGACCTACCAGCGACACCCTCCAACAACCCGTCAAACACTTTCAAGCATGCAGAGTAGTCTCCACACATATTTCCACGTACATACACAAATATATGCGTATATATTATATGACCTGGCAGCAGATCTAGTAAGGCATAAAACGAACATACTTCAGAAGTAGAATGTAAAGGTGACCTCACAAACACGACCAAACTACACACAGGCTTGACATTTGACAGAAAAGCCACACAATATAGTTGCCTACTGAGAAGTGCCAGGCCTACTTCATCCCAAATGTTTAATTTATTTTGCCATCCGATATAGAGCCACCATACTTCATGGTTCAATGAAAAGTCTTTCAGTTTTAGTTAAGAGTTTTAAGGCACCTACAACACAATATGGTAATTTTTTTTTTATAGTAGAGGGTTTTACGGCGCTCGCAACTGCATAAGGTCATATGAGCGCCAAGGGGTGGGTGTCAACAGAAAAGTCTTTACAGGGAATCAGACTTATTCTGCTCACCTCTCTAGCTTCAACAAAACAAGGTCTGCTTCGACTATCAAGGCACCCCGGAAATAGCGGGTCACAAGAGAGTGACAAACATACAAAAGAAGTAGAGGAAATGACAATAGTAAGGATTAGGAAAGAAAAGGCAGCAGTTCCCTGTTGTAGATCAGGTACAGTCATAAGCGCGACAGGATGAATCAGTCCATTTACAATTCTACTGTGCTTGAACGAGAAATGTCTCCCCTTTGGGAATGGCCTAAAGACACTTCAGTCAGTGGCACTGCCCCGGGGGGTTCAATAAGGTCATACAAGTGGCGAGAATAGATGTGTAACAAGAGAATAACACAAAAAAGAAGAAGGAAAGATCAGGATGATAGATGTTTGATAGGAAAGAAAGGAGTAAACCACACCAGAGCACCTGCCAACCACCTGCTGAAAAGTCTAACCCCCTGACACCTTTCTTCCCCAAGAGCAAAGCCATCAACTGTTGACAAAATAAAAGACTAAGAAACCCCCAGATAATAAGAACATTCATCGGTAATCAAATGTCAGAGTGTGACAAACACTCCTCCCCACAAAACTGGCTGGTTCAGCTTGCGATGACTGGAAGTACCAACAAAACTTGTCAATAGACTAGCATATCCAACTAGTCATACTGATAATGTTTAGTTTTAGTACCAGTTCTACAGCACTTGCAACATAAATAGGTCACATAAGTGCTGACGTTTGGATGTGTTACTAGACTAGAGAGTAACATACACAGAAAAGGAGGAGGAGAGATAACTATGGTATAAGTTTGATAGGAACGAAGACACAAACTACATCAGAGAACCCGCCAACTATCCACTACTGAGCAAGAAAAGTTTTGAGCCCCCATCAACACAAACTAGATCATTTCAAAGGCAGACTCCTTCGAATCCATCTGTCAGGGCCGAGCCGACCAGGACAGTAGAATACAGAATCCCAGTTGACGGGCCGGAGATAACTGAACGAAGAAGAAAAAAACCCCAAACAACCTGTCCAATCGAGAATTGAACTTTCAACCTCTGCACATTTATTTCCCCGTTAAATAAAAACATTCACTTTATGCATTCTATTCTTGACACAGCAGCAGTTTCCACTAGATCACTCGCAACAGACAGACAGACAGACAGACAGACAGACAGACAGACAGACAGACAGACAGACAGACAGACAGACAGTCAGACAGGGGCCAAAAGAAAACCCAGCATCCATTCCCATCATCAGACACTTGTAACATTTATTGCTCACTTTTTGCATTTCTTCACCACAAACTCTCTTCAACATTTTATCCACACACATACACTCTCAAAGACTCAGCATTCATTCATTCACTTATTCTTGCAACGGTGGCTAAAAAAACTAATTGAAAAAAAAAAAAATCCCTGTGACCCTGAGGAAGGGGTGAAAGGTCACAACTCGTTGTATCTCTTCAGCGACAGTCGGGGCACAATGTTCATGGACTGTAGCTCTTGGAACAGAAGCTTGCAGGCATACGGCATTTTGAGGGTGGACACATCCTTAGAGGACTTACAGTACTGGCACCTGGGGGGGGGGGGGGGGGAGTAGAGAGAGAGAGAAAGTTTAGTTTTTAGTAAGTAAGTGTCTTACAGCACTTGCAACACAATAAGGTCATATAAGTGCCGAAGATTAGAGGTGTTACAAGAGAGTAACAAGCACAAAAAAGGAGGAGGAGAGATACGGAGAATAGATATTTGATAGGAAAGAAGGAGCAAACCAGAGCACCCACCAACCACCCACAGAGAGAGAAAAAAAAAAAAATGAGTCCGAGTCTCAATAAAGAGAAGCACATTGACACAATATTCGTCTTATAGTGCAGGGAAGAAGCACGACAGATAAACAGAAACAACAAAGGGTTAAAAAAAAAGAGCAAGGCCTACCAGTAGCGACCTCAAACGACCCATAGAGAGAAAAAAGGGATAGTACAGCTTCAGAACATCTTTTTTCCTCTTTTAAAATTTGAACAGCACCATGCTGTATGAAGAGGGAACTGGAAAAAATCCAGAACTTTGGGACCCGTGGAATGTACGCACGGGGACTCCAAATTTAACAGGTCAATTTGTCCAATACATCTTGTGTTAAAAATATTTGTATACAATTGCCAAATATGGCAAGTATAAAGAGATTAAAATATAAATGAATGTATAAGAAGAAATATACACTACAAAATCCAGACAATTAGGGTCTACAGAAATCAGGATTTCCAGATTTATCGAGAAAATCAGCATCTCTGTGGATTCGAGATCAGAAATTTGTTCATTCCGTGTCCAGGAAGACGAGGCCAGAGAGAAAACCCGAAGGATTCCACACAACAATAACTCACCATCCGGAGTAGCCGATGAGTCCGCACTGACCACAGACGTCCACCTCAAACTCGTCGCTGGAGATCATGAGTCGCTCCAACAGCAGCATACTGGGGGAGGGGGAGAAAGGATAACCAGGTTTGGTTTTAGAAAGAGTTTTAACTCTTTATCTCCGAGGGTGGTAAACCCACTATACTGGGGCCCTCTTTTGGAACAAAACTAAAAGTGACAAATATGTCACTATATTGGTCATTAAATAAAAACAAGCGAACCTTTTTCGATAGTTCTTATCTAATGAACGAACTCCCGCTAAAAGAGACCTGTTCTTAACAATTGTCGAAAAATAATTTGATGCCGGAGGCGTAGTAAAGGAATGTGCCACCTTTGTCATATCAATAGGCCGAAGGGCTCAAACTCAGATGGCCACTGGATCGGGAAAGTAAAGTAAGTAAGTAAGAGTTTAACGGCACCTGCAACACAAATAGGCTACTCTCTAGTAACGTAACACCTATATTCTTCGGCACTTACGAGCATATATATGACCTAATTGTGTAGCAAGTGCTGTAAAACTCGTACAAAAACTAAAACGTTGACTCGTTGGGTCCCATAACCAATGAGACAAAAATAAAGTAACTAAACCTCATACTAAAACCAGAACGCTGCCTCACCGAGAACTCGTCCTAAAATTAAAACACTAACTCACCTGGCCCCATAACTGATGAGACAAAAGTAAAATAACGTAACTAAAACACTGACTCACCTAGCCCCATAACCGATGAGACAGTCCCTCTCCATCTCCCCCAGACGTAGCCCCCCGTCCCTGGACCTCCCCTCGGTGGGCTGACGGGTCAGTACGGCGCGCGGGCCGCGGGCTCGGGCGTGCATCTTGTCCAGCACCATGTGCTTGAGCTTCTGGTAGTAGATGGGCCCGAAGTAGATGTACGCTGCCAGGGGCTCCCTGAGGCAATGGGAGAGAAAGAAACAAAAAGTCCTCTGTTAAGTCCACATTTTTCTTCTCTCAAAAGTTCATGTTGTACTTGTCGTAACTTTCTTACTTCTTTGAATAAAAAATAAAATACTTTAAAGTTTTTTCTTATCCAGTGCTGCGAAAGTGACACATAATTCTTGTCCACACAGTTGAACCCATGTGGAATGAGGACCAACCCCCCCTCCCCCTAAAAAAGCTAGCCATGAACAAAAATAAAACCCCAACCACACCACAAACCTCAAACTAAGCACATCTTGTTTTATCAACCAGATGGTGTCATTTGCATAAGAATGGGCAGAGGCCTCTCCCCCCCCCCAAAAAAAAAAGAAAAAAAGAAACAAAATCAAACCTGCACATACACAATTTTAAAAAACCCAACAAAAACAGCAGGAGCAGCGAACAAATTCAGCTCATCCTACTTTCTCAACCATATATAGCATCATTTACACTAGAAGTTACAATAATAAGGGAAAACAAAAAGACGTAGTTAGTGCTTACCCAGTGATGCCAGACGTGACGTAGTCCTTGCCCAGGTAGTTGAACCCGTGGTCGATGAGAACCTCCGACAGGTCCGCCACCTTGTCACCGCCAAAAGCTGGAGAGTCAAACACACAGTGTGTTAAAAAAACACCCAACCACAAGACCATGAGGCCTTTTGTTTGTTTGAGTAAAGAGAAGCATCTTGGCAAATTTGGTCGCTTTTAAGCACAAGGGGGCTATCCCCATGGTAAAGTTTTTGCACCTAGTTCAGTTTCTTTTACAAGCAGAGTTTTCTCTATAAACAAACAAATATACACACTAATGAAACCAAACTTCTTCTATAGTAGACAGGCCAAAGCCCAGTTTTGGTGTAAGTAAAGATTTCTGGAAACCTTCCAAACCTGGGATAGCCCGCTTGTCCTCAAAAGCGACCATTTAACGCAGGGAAAAAAGTAAGACAGACAGACAGAATCCACAAAGGGGAAAGAAAAGAAATAGGGCCTTCTAGTGGTGCCCTCCAACCTCCCATTGACTTTGTATGAGGCCTAAATAGTTGGAAAACTTTTTACTTTACAATCACAATACAAAGTTATAGATTACATCTTTTTCCGCTGTTTCTGTACTTAAGTTGTAAAAATTTGTATTATTATTAATTAGCATATTACAATAAAGTGACCAAAACTTTTCCTAAGCCTTTCCTTTCTACACGATAAAGTTGCATTTCCGATTCCTCACCCAACTCTCCACATAATAAATATATCAAATGAATAAAGGAAACAGCTGTTAAATAATAAGCCGTCAAATAAAGATAAAAGTCTGGACTAGCATCAAGAAAAAGTAAGACAGACAGAAACAACAAATTAAAAGGAAAGACAGAAAATTGGACCTACCCAGTGGCTACCTCCAAACACCTACCGGGATAATCTTTATACATACAACATTTCCATGTACAGTCAAAGCTGCCCCATCGGCCACTTGTCTAAGACCTGTACAAAAGATCACTCTCCCTTTGGGTTTTTTTGTTAGTTGATATTACAATGATACTGTCCAAGGCATCCACCTGTCTAAGACAGCCACTTTTCTCCTCGACGATGAGGGAGGCCGCCTTGGGACAATTTCGACTGTACTCGAAAAACAGAAACAGAACAGAACAGCAACGAGTCAAATGTTACTTGAGGTTTCTCTCACCTGTGCCGTAGTGGAACTTCCCCTCCAGGACGCCTGCCTTGCTGCCCAGCAGCTCGATCAGTTTCCCCACCGTCATACGGGACGGGTACCCGTGGGGGTTCATGATCTGAGGGTGAGAAGAAGGAGATGAAAATTGTTTCTTTGACTTTGAGCTATTATTTTATGGTGTGTGAGTGGTGAGTGGGGGTTGTATTTCAATGTTATTCATACTTCTTCTCCAACGATGGTTTTCTCCTTTTGTTCAACTCTTATATCAGTGCATTTAGCAGCCTTCTTGGGTTCTCACATTCTTAGGTACACAGTGGGGGCTTACTGCACATAATGACTGTTAACTGCCCAGAGTGATGGCTATCTGCACACAGTGGGGGGTCTTACTGCACATAACGACTGTTAACTGCCCAGAGTGACGGTTATCTGCACACAGTGGGTGCTTACTGCACATAATGACTGTTAACTGCCCAGAGTGATGGCTATCTGCACACAATGGGGGCTTACTGCACAAAGTGACACTACCTGCACATAGTGACATAGTGACAGCTAACTGCATAGAGTGACTGCTAGCTTCCCACAGTGACGGCTATACTATCTGCACACAGTGATGGCGACCTGCACATAGAGACTGCTAACTTCCCAGAGTGATGGCTATACTATCTGCACACAGTGACGGCTAACTGCACATATTGACATAGTGATGGTTATCTGCACATAGTGACTATAAACTGCTCATTGTGATGCTAATTGTAAAGAACAGTAACGTAAGGAACACACTGAAGAACAAACATGTAGTACACATTATTGGTGCCAGGCCCACAGCATGACAAATTTTTTCATTGAAATTTTCAATACACATAAATAAATACATAATTATGTTCTATGTATACAAATGTCATGCAATTCTAAAATGAGCCATCTCTTTGATTGTAATGCGCATTCAGCATCTTTTAAAAAATGGAAATGCACAGGACAGACGCTATCTATTATTATTATTATTACATATCATTACAGATACTTACAATGTCAGGACAAATTCCCTGGAAAGAGAGAAAAAAAAAAAGAAGAAAAATTACACACTGAGAAAACAATGAGAAACATGTGACATACTGGGTTTTCCTATCTAACACGATGCCACTATGCTGTACTTTTTCTCTCTGTTTGTTTCAGTGTAGAGAAGCACAACCTGATATTTATACAAAACCGTTCCTTTATAGAAAGGACTTTTGTAAAATAAAAGGGCCGGGATGCATGAAAATTGTGTCAGCGAGTAAGCTGTCAGAATATTGTTTTACTGTGAAACATTTAGAGCCGCCAGGGAAGCACCGCATGGAAGCAAAATTTTGTATTATCATTTTTTACGAATAAGAGGAAAACATAGGACAGACAGAAGCCACAGGGTGTGTGTGTGTGTGTGTGTGTGTGTGTGTGTGTGTGTGTGTGTGTGTGTGTGTGTAAAGAAGTAAGGCCTATCAGTGGCGCCCTCCCATGACCCACTTTGTCTATTGCATTTTGTGACATTCAACATTTCATAAAAATAGTTTTCCATTATTTTAATGTGAAGAATATGGACATTGACATAAAATTTCTAGGAGTATATCATGAACAACATAGTCTGCCCTGGAAGGTAAAGAACGGTCACACATAACAAAAGGAATCTTCATCTGTCCACAATCTATCAAACTACAGTCAAAGCTGTAGCTTCAGCAACATATCGCAAGCCTCGGGCACAAACCAGCCAACTCCCTATTTCCTTCTGACTTTTTCATGATTTATATAGCTACGATATCACATCCCACTTTCCACCATATCCTAGACTAGTATTTTGCCCTAAATAGCTATGTGATCAAGGCCTAGGTCACAACGCCAGTTTCAAGAAATAGAAAATCAGGTTTTTTCCCCTTCTCCTGTAGAAAATACTATATATCTCCAGGCTAAAACAGTTTGCGTACGAAGCCGTCGATTTGAAGCAACGCATGGTGTCAAAGAGTGAAGGGAGATAATTCCAATTCACCAGGTCATTTTTTAGTTTTAGTAGAGGTTTTACGACGCTCGCAACTGCATAAGGTCATAAGAGCGCCAGAAGAAAAGAGGTGTTACAAGAGAGTAACAAATATAAAAAAAAATAAGAAGGGGAGATAAGGAAGATTGATGTTTCATTGGAAAGAAGGAGCAAACCACACAAGAGCACCCGCCAACCACCCACTCACCAGGTCTGTGAAAGGCATGTCCTCCTGAGGTACAATGAGGCCGCACACTCTGGAAGACAAGAACAAATAAAGACAACATAATACTATAATGGAGTCTGCTTAACCTGAACACGATCAACCCAAAAACAAGGTGGCAAATTGAAAGTAGATAAAAATCCCCTATTTTCTTTTTCCTCTTCTTTTTGAGCAGCCTTTCTAAAGCTAAAACCTGGCTAAACGGAAGACAATCTGGAGATCCAGATTGAATTGACCATGACACCACAGAATCTACGGCTGATTTAATCGACCGTCAACACTTGGGAGGAGGGTTAAATTAATTTGATTACCATGTCCTGAGCACGCTGCAAACAGTTCTTCCAAGTTTTTTTTTCCTATATGGTGGCCGGCCAGACGCACTGACCTCACTGAACGGATTTAGTCCACAGGCCGTAGGTTGGTGGTCCCATGATCTGACTCATTCAGATCCTACCTTCCTCCAAATGTTATCATCACAAAGAACTCAAAATGAACAAATGACAAGAATTAAATGAACAAACTATATGAGAGATTGAAATGCTACACTGAAATGGACATTCATCAGAACTTGACTAAAACAGAGATTGAAATGCTAAAGCGAAATGGATGTTCATCAAAACAAGACTAAAACAAAGATTAAAATGAGAAAAACCCCAAAACAAAAAACAAAACAAAAGCAACAAAAAATTAGGGGGAAAAAAATGAAACGACTATTCATCCAGACTGACCCCTTTTGCCCATGGCGACTGCTGAACTTGTCTCCGACCTCCGGCCGGCGCGTCTGCCTCAGGAGCATCTTGACCAGGAAGGACTCCTCCTGGTTGGACGTGATGAGAACCCGCTCAATGTATGACGGCTCCGGCCCTTTGTAGCTGCAGGAAAACCAGAGACCGTTTCATACTTTGTTACTGTAACTCATACTGTTTTAGTTTTAGTAAGAGTTTTACGGCACTTGAAACACAATAAGGTCATATAAGTGCCGAAGATTAGAGGTGTTACAAGAGAGTAACATAATATATGAAAAAACAGGAGGAGAGATAAGGACGATTGATGTTTAAAAGGAAAGAAGGAGCAAACCACACCAAAGCACCTGCCAACCACCCACTATCTGCAGGTAAACCAGTGACCGTATGAGGTTTGGTTACTGTAACTCTTACTGTTTTGCACTCACATTTGTTGGCTTGAACAAAACAATCATTGTTTCTGTCGATAAAAACAGTCCAGTTGGACCTGCTATAATGACCACCCGTCCAAGACAATCACCTGTACGAATGACCACTTCCTCTGTGCGTTTTTTCCTACATTGTAATGACACTCTCCAAGATATCCATCTGTCGTGGACAACTACTTTTCTCCTCAGCATGTGGCCGTCTTGGACAATTTCGACTATAATTCTAAGTCTGTTACACCCCACTGACATAATTCATTGTTGGGGGGGGGGGGGGGGGCACAACCTGAGATGAGAGGGATGCAGCATTTCAACTATTGGATGGTGAAACTTGATAAAAACAACCTCCCCACTCGGACACTGAACTTGCATCTCCCGCACGCAATGGCAAAGAGCCTAACTGCTAAACTGTAGACACCGATTTCACTGCTTTATCAGATATACAGAGCCATACTAGAACACCCGCGCTCATATGACCTTATGCAGCTGCAAGCGCCGTAAAACTCTTACTAAAACAAACAAACAAACAACACTAGAACACAACATAGAAAAATTTGAATTTGGAGCAATTGTTCTTCCATGACCAAAAAAAAAGGAGTTTTCCTCCAAATCCTCCCAAAAGGTAGAAGTTTTGGGAAAAGCAATCAGAGTACGCCAGTAGATTAAGATTGCATAACAACCCTACAGCAGCAGAAATGTAATTTGTATTGCAAGGACACGCAAATAAAAAGATACATTTTTCAGATAAAAATTTGGTGGCATGCTCCAGAAAATGTCTATTGCAGTGTGTGCAAGATAGCGACTTTAGGAAGATAAAGTTTTACATTCTAAAAAAGAAGCAAAAAACCCCCACAAAAAACTAAAAAACCTTATGTTCCAACCGTTTCCCTCTCTCCACCAAACTCCCCCGTGTACGTACGTGATAGGTGTTTCCTTGTACTCCGTCTGCTTCCCCATCTGGTTCTGCACCGACGAGGAGGAGGTCACCGTGGGCATCTCTTTGTTGACCATCACCTGGCGGTTCTCCACACGCACACCTGGGGACATCACAACAACACGCGACTTCTTAACCCTATTCGTACGTCCTGGGGTCATTTTGTACCCCCGGGGTTGTATTCTTCACATTTTAGAATACTTCTTGTACGAAGATCTCTTTGATACTTTCAGTATTTCTCGAAAAATCATTTTGACAGACTGCGATGCAAAGCGTATGGATCGGATTAACGAGCAATTTTCCTCTTTGGACAGTGGTGGCACAGAGTTCCCCACGTCGTATGGATACGATAGTAAAACACGACGTACGGATAGGGTTAACTCAGACCCAACCCCCCCCCCCCAACATATTAAATGTTTTTATACATACTGGTTGGTAGCAATGCAAATTAAATACATCTTTTTCTAATTACTGGGGCTCTATATATCCTAGACAGTGAAGTGGAGGTCCATGATCGCCCATGCCAGTCGGCAGGCACCGGATGATGATAATACATCCGAGTCATTAAAAAAACAAAACAAAACAACAAAAACCACACAACCTACTGGAGCTAAATATACCCTGGCTACAAATTCTAAGCCCACTTAAATCTGCACGAGCCCACCTACCTGGCGCCGCTATTCCGTCCATGTCCAGGGGCTCGTGTTTCCAGATTGGCTTGTAGGTGTCTCTGTCCACCTTGGGCCCCAAGATGCGGTCAAAGGTCAGGTTGGCGTAGCGTTTCACCGCACACGTCTGTTTCTTGTAAACCAGGCAGCGGCCGAAACCTGGGGGGAGGGGGAGAGATTTTTTAAATTATGGTAGAGGGTTTTACGGCGCTCGCAACTGCATAAGGTCATATGAGCGCCAAGGGGTGGAGGTCAATAGAGAAGTCTTTACAGGGAATCAGACTTACTCTGCTCAACTCTCTAGCTTCAACAGCACAAAGTCTGCTTCGACTATCAAGGCACCCCGGAAGTAGCAGGTCACAAGAGAGTGACAACATACAAAAGAAGTAGAGGAAAATGACAATAATAAGGATTAGGAAAGAAAAAACAGCAGTTCCCCGTTGTAGATTAGGCACAGTTATGAGCGTGACATGAATCAGCCCATTAACAATTCTACTGTGCTTGAACGAGAAATGTCCCCCCTTTGGGAATGGTCTAAAGACACTACAGTCAGTGGCACTGCCCCGGGGGGACGGGGGGGGAGTAATCCACAATAGGTATTTATGGTGTTAACAGTGCAGCCTCTCTATAACGACATCGTCACGATCGTCAGGACCAGAAAATGATAACAGGGTGGGAGATGATAATGATAACAATGACAATGACAATCTTTATTCATCTCGCAGGGAGAAATTCGTCTTGGTCGTTTACAGTGGCAGTAGACGTTACAAAAGTTAGGTGCACTCACGCATACGCACAACAAGACAGGACGTTAGTAAATACATGACAACCCACTCCGTAAAACACTCTCTCTCTTTGTGTTTCATTTGTAGCACTGTTGGTCCAGTAACCTAACTGCAGTTGGAACGAATGAATTTTATATCTGTCTGTTCTTGCTTTTTTGGAAATGTATTGTTTACAGTGGGTCGATAGTTGAAATTCCGATGTCAGTGGGTGGCTATGGTCATTAAGCATTATTTCTGCCTTTTTTAGAAGGGTTTTTTTCCTCGAGATACTCAAACTTATTTAGGTTTCTACCAATTGTTCTTGATGCCTTCCCAAATTGCTACCATAGCAAGTGATACCAAAATTAATCAACAACGGGGGAGATAATGATAACAATGAGGGTGATAATGTTACACATCATCATCATCATTATCAGCACCCTCATTGTTAATAGCAATGTGAATGATGACGATAATAATAACAATGTGAGTGATGATAATGATAACAAGATGAGTGATGATAATGATAACAAGATGAGTGATGACAATGATAACAAGATGAGTGATGACAATGATAACAAGATGAGTGATGATAATGATAACAAGATGAGTGATAATAATGATAACAAGATGAGTGATGATAATGATGACAACAACATGGGCGAAGATAACAAGCCCCTCACCTCTGTCCAGGGAGGCTTTGTTCAGCACCAGCGCGTCCTCAATGTCGTAGCCGCTGTAGCTCATGACGGCCACGGTGGCATTCTGGCCCGCCGGCAACTTGTCAAAGTGGATCAGTTCTATGGTCTGTGAGAGGAGCATGGGGTGGGGTGGGGAAGGAAGGAGAGACGGTCAGTGAGAGTAAAAATACTGCCGGCAACTTCAACTCTTCAAACACACGCTATTTTGAGCACAATTTCAGGGGAATTTTTTTTTAGGTTGTACTCGTCAATACGGCCTAGAAAAACCTCAGATATATAGAAATATAGTAATGTCAGTCATCAATTAAGTACAGTCAATTGTATATGGAAGCTGACAGTAAAGGAATCCTAAATGTATGACTTGTCTTTGCTGAGTAAAAGGTTAGGAAGAAATAATGGAAGAGATAAGGAGAAAACCCCATGAATGGTGAATGGCAGTGTTCTTCCATTCTTCGATGGTTACGGAACTTCCCCGAATAATGCTGAGAGCGTCGTGAGGTGTTTAAAAAATTACAGCTTGCTAACTTCTTCAAAACCCAATCAACCACACCCAACATTAAATCATCAGATTGCATAACAACAAACAAAAATACATCAAATGAAACCGATTTCAGCATAGTGTGTTATCACTAAGGCTCTCAAATTCCTGACTGTCAAATCCGAGATTTCCCTGTAAAATTGTGCCAAAATGGCAGCAGCTTTTGCCCTATCTAAGAAGCAAAATCTGCCCCCCCCCGACACAATCCGATGAATCCGATTTGTGGTGTGCACTAGGTATAACCATCACGTGAGCGAAACTGGAGTAAAGTTTGCCGACCACCCAAGACCACCTACAACCACCCACCTTTGACTTGACCAGCGGGGCTTGAGGGTAAGCCAGGGAGTACAGCAGGGTGTCAATGCGATTCCTCTGGTTGTAGCCAATAGTTCCTGAAACACAAACAATAATAATTATAATAATTATAATAATAATGAAAATGATAATTATAATACTGATAATAATATTAATTATATATATTATAATAATGATAATAATAATAACGATAATAGTAATAAAAACAATAACGCTAATAATTATGATAATAATAATGACAATAGTAATAAAAACAATAACGATAAAAATAATATACGTACAATAAAAATACTATGATTATTGATAAAAAGCATAGAGCCTATATCCTCGCTCATCAGCAAGCTCTATGTGCTTTATAATCTACAACTATTATTACCCCAGCAGACCCTAGAACCCTCAGAAACATTCTCGCCTTCCTGGGAAACAGCCGATTAAGCACTGAAACACTAACAAACTGGCGAGACCTTTTGCTCTCTACAGCCGGGTACCCATTCCTGTCTGGGTGAAGAGAGGAACATTTCTTATAGTGCCCTTCCCTAAAGGACACAATTTTGGGCTCCTGGCAGGATTTAAACCCAAGACATTTCCGTTGTGAGCCCAACCACTAGAAGAAAAGGAGGAGAGATAAGGTCGAGATGTTTGATGGTAATGAAGGAGCAAACCCTACCAGAGCGCCCGCCACCCACCCACAATTAAGTCTTTTTATCGTCTAAAGCAGACTAAAACTTGCTCACACCAACCACACAGACTATAAATATAAATTGTCACACAAGAAAAAAAATTATAAGATGTGATATCTCTTTGACTCTGATGTTCTTAGAGCAAGTTTTAGAAAACGGAAATGTGCACCATAAAAATGACATCTAATAATTTTTATCATGATCAAAACTCCCGCAGTTTTGGACAACCTAAAAACCAGCATTAAAACTAAGACAGTCAAGAAGCCTCACCCATTGCCTGTTTGCCCATAGCGCACTGGTAGGTGTTCCTGGGCGACTGGTTGTGGTGAGGGTAGGGGATCAAACCCGCGCACACGCCCAGGATGGTGAACGGCTCAATCTCAAGATGTGTTGTCTCTCTGCCAGGGGGAAAAAAAGATACAGTCTAGCACACATACATAACAAACACGTACCGAAACATGCACATAGCAAACACACACATAACAAAACACGCACATAGCAAACAGATTTTCAGGTTCCAAATTTCTATTTTACAAGTGTATCATTTTTTTACTTAAAACACGTACATAACGGAATTTGTACGTAATGAAAACATTTCCGTGTGTGTCCCGCCAATTTTGCTATGTCTTAGTAAACCTGATCAGTTGTACATCGATATGCTAACGGAGCAACATCCAGCCAATGGCCCCTAAAACTGAGACATGACCCCGGTGTACTCCCGGTTTGATAGATGTTTTACGGTACTCGCATCGCTTTAGGTTGTATAAGTGCCAAAATTTAGAGTCCCAACAGAGTAACAAAAAATTTTTTTTCAAGTTCTTTATGACCTTATGCAGTTTCAAGCACCATAACACTCTTACAAAAAATCCATAAAAAAGAAGGAAGGTAGCAAAGGATAACAGTAAAAATAGTCGCAGAAGAAGCAAGCCACACCAGAGCGCCCACCAACCTCCTCTCCCACCTGCGTACCCTGTTGAGAGCCTCTCACTCAAAGGGTAATGTTCCCCACATACAGAGCCACCATACAGTCATTCTAGCCACACCAGAGCACCCATCAACCTCCCACCTACGTACCCCGTAGAGAGCCCGACTCACCGTGTGATGTTTGCCTCATACAGAGCCACCATACAGTCGTTCTCCTCGTTCACGTCCAGGTACTCCACTAGACCTTCATGGAGGAAGTCCTCAAAACACCTGTGGGTACAAAAAGTCACAACCAATCTTCACTCTGAGTAGTTTAAAAAAAAAATTCAGCAACCTTTGAGTTAGGGTTGGGTCGGGCTCGCAAAATTAGCGTCCGCGAGTAACGAACTACTCGTTGGCACTACCCGCAAACGAGCGGACGGGTAAAGAACTGTCCCCTTGTGAAGAGTAGTTCGCTACTCGCTACTCATCGGACAGAGACAACAGTTTGTTTAGCGAGCGAGCGGACCGAGAGACCCCATGCATTCGAGCGGGCGAACGGACAGGAGCGACTCCTTCCATCGCATACAACTTACAACCCCCCGCCCCCCCCCCCCCCAAAAAAAAATTAATTAAAAAATCACCCTCCTGCCTCACATTGTAGCTAGGCGTTCATGGCAGAAATTTCTCTCCCCCCCCCCTGGCCTTTGCGATAATTGAAACGTAAACAGTGTGCCCCACGCACGAGGTGAAAGGTTACACACATAGTACTACGTCACCAGCCTCTCTCACTCCCTGTGGCACTGCTAGCGGTTTTAAACACTAGGCCTAATTAACAAACAATAGACCGTGGGCCTAACCTCGCGTCGAGTATCTCGTCTGCTAGAGTTCGTCCGTTTGCCCGCCCGCCCAGTGAATAAAATTGTGGAGCGGACCCAAAAAACGAACTGACTTGAGGTTTGAAGTCCGTAGTCCGCTCGCTGAGAGAGTCAAATTGTGGAGCGGACCCAAAAAACGAACTGTCTTGAGGTTCGCAGTTCGCTCTCATGGCCGTCCGTTACCCGTTCACTCTGACCGAATCCGCGAGTGATGAACCCGTCCGTCCGCTCGCCCCAACTCTACTTTGAGTGCATGAAATTCGGTCCAACATCGGCGGTCTAGTGGTTGGGCTACCGGACTCGTAATTGTGAGGTAGTAAGTTCGGGGGTTCGAGCAGAGGGCCCGACGTTGTGTCCTTGGGAAAAGCATTTCACACAACTTTTCCTCACTTCACCCAGGTGGGAATGGGTACCGGCCATAGAAATCGAAAGATCTTGTCAGTATGTTAGAGTTTGAGCGCCTATAAATGGCTGCTTGCACTGTACGCTTCCCAGGAAGTTGAGATTGTTTCAGAAAACTCTCAGGTCTGCTGGGGTAATAGTATAGATTGTGAAGGGCATAGAGCCTGCTGTTGAGCAGGGATTTGCACAATACAAATGCTATCTATTATTATTATTTATAAAAAAAAGTGGAGGTCTTCATCATTAGTTATTTGTCGCAGAGTAAGGTATTGTCCGTGTTTGGGACAGGAAGAAGAAGCCATCGGAGATCCAAAGCTTCACTCAATAGAAGAGGAAAATATTGTCAAATCTTCATTTACTTTTAAAGGCACATATTTGTGAAAGCTGCACTGTAGTCTAATTAGAGGACTTTTTCTGGCGTGCAGCATAACTTAGCAACACCGCTCAGTGTCAATGAAAATGTGCGGCCTCGTGGTGAAATCAGGCGATCGTCAAAATAATGAATCCAAGAAACCTGCATTTTTTTCCACTGTGAGGACAATTTTAATACAATTTTTGGGGGCTCAACACCTCCTTTGTTCACATAAAAGTACATTTCTATGAGGACAATAGACACATGACATAACAACAAAAAAGTAAGTGACACACATTCACTTCTACCTTGAGGGAAAAAAGACACAGTGACCAACCTGAACTCTCGGCACAGATCCTCAATGTGTTTGGATGTGACCAGTGGCTTCCCTTTGTTCACGATGATATACGGCCTGGGGTGTAACAGAAGAGGCAGTGTTACTATAAATATCACAGTGAACAGGCAGGAGAATGTCCCACACCACACATCTATGTACCGCTCAAACAAATACAAATCAGAAACGCTATAGGGCAATTTATTTTTATAATCTAAACCAATAAACAATATGGAATCTCAAGAGGGTGGAATAAAGCTATTAGAAAATCACCCCCCACCCCTGTACCTTCCAAACCACACAATATATTTTTGCCCCAGGGGAATATGGCAACATCAGACCGAAAAAGTTTGAAAACACTACAGACAAAGACGCCCCAAATGTTGTCATGATACACTTCTAATAGTATTGTCATAAATTTTAAAAAATCAGGGGGCTATTCCATGACAAATTGAAAATACATCAACATATGCATGTAACGTGGGGATGATAATCTGTGGAAAAAAATTCCAAGCAGTGATGGAACCATCCTTTATTTTTTTTTTTCTTGGTAAGAGGAAGTGTGATAGAAAAAGAAGAAGTTTAGAAAAAGAAGAAGAAGAGAAAGAAGACGGAGAAGAAGAAGAGAAAGAAGACGGAGAAGAAAAAGAAGAAGAAGAAGAAGAAGAAGAAGAAGAAGAAGAAGAAGAAGAAGAAGAAGAAGAAGAAGACTACTCCCCAGCAAAACAACGTCCCTGCTTACCTGCAGACTCTACCCCCGTCCGACGCGATGTAGACACATCTGTGCGAGTGGTTGGGGAAGATGGAGACAAACGCGTTGATGTAGCCGGCCCGACGAAGCTTCCGGAACGTGGAGACCAGGCGCTGGTAGTGACTGGTGATACCGACAATGTTGCCTGGAGGAAAGAAAAAGAGGATGAAGCGGCAGTCTGATGTCACAAGACCCGTCAAAACAAGGCAAAAGATTTAATAATAATAATAATAATAGATTGCATTTATATAGCACTCTATCCCATCCCAGTATAAGCTCTGAGCGCTTTACACCAATCACATAATCATCCACACAAGAAAAAATATTTCACAGAAACAAGAAAAACCAGTTCAACCAAATAAAGAAGAACTTTCACAACCATACGCTAACTATACACGAAAGGACATATATAATATACATATATATATATACACATGTATGTTAAAAAATCAGAACTTACTAACTCACCTTAACTAACAATGTACAGAGATTCCAACTGGTAACAAACAAATTTCCAAAAATTTTCAGACTATGTGGAATCAGAATTTACAGATAACAATAATATTATCTTATACATCTTGTGTCAACACTTCACAACCATTGGGGAGAAGCTGGGCAAAATCTGGACAATTTCAAAAATCCTGATTTCCAGGCTTATCTGGAAGATCTGCACCTCTAAATATAACTCAAGGATAACACTACAAAGTATTCTGTAGGGAAAACAAATTTCATAAGGTATGGACAATGCATATTTGTCTTATTTTCTAAAGGTAATGAGATCACATGTCATTACACATCAGCAAACAACTATCACGTGCTATGGGCACGTACAAACACACGTGTAAGCCTGCACCATAAGCCTGCACCATAAGCCTGCACCACTGAAGACAAAAGTGTAATTGTTAGGGCTGCAAGGGATCCTCCCTAGTGTGATTTTGACGAAGAAGAAGGAGAAGATGGAAAAAGAAGAGAAGAGGAGGAGGAGGAGCTGGAGAAAAAGAAGAAGAATGCCAATGAGCACAACACCAAACGACCTCATTATTGACAAAGATGGTAAGAAGAAGAAGAAGAAGAAGAAGTCTAAAAGGACGAAGAAAAACAAGAAGAAGAAGAAGAAGAGGGAAAGGGAAAAAAGAGAAAGAAACAAAAACATCCACCACGCACAATGATAATCGCCCTCACTCACCGTTGAGGAAGACGGTGTAGTAGTTGGGGTTGCTGACCTCTTCCCCGTTGAGCGTCTGCAGATCTTCCACCCCGAGACTGACGGCGATCCGAGCGATGGGCGCCTCCTCCACGTCCACCGTGATGTGGGTCATCAGGGCCAGGTTCTTGACCAGACCGCACGACTGGAGGGGGGACGCGCGCGCATGAGTGATGATGGTGACAATGAAAACCATGACGATGATAGTGACGAAGACGAAGACGATGATAATGATACAATGTCGACGACAGTGGTGGTGATGATGATGGTGATCGAAATGATGAAGACGATTATAATGAAATATATGACGATGGTGATGATAATGATGAAGACGATTATAAAGAAAAATATGATGACGGTGATGGTAATGATAACAAAGAGAGCAATGAGAACACCTAAACGGAGAAAATCTGAACCTCGAAAACAAACTTTATGACATTATGATACAAAATTAGCTGGAAAAAAAACAACAATGCCACCTACATTGAAATAAAATCTGCATAAAAAACAATAGCTCCGACTCCCCTCCTGCCCACAAAGGTGACAAACACAAATTAGCTATTCCAATTTTTAAAAATGGCACCAATATTTTATCGTTATAGAAACAAATAAAAAAGAGCAGATAACTCACCTCTCCCTCTGGAGTGTCTGACGGACAGAGTAGTCCCCACTGCGATGGCTGCAATGACCTTGGCCCACTCACTTTTCTTGTCTTCTCAAACTGTTAAAAAATAAAAGGGGGGAAGAGGGTGGGGGGAACAATCAACTTCATAGATTTTTTTTTCCCACAACAAATTTCAGAGAATAATTTGAATATAATACAGTGCTTCCACCAGCTGAAGCTAAAAAGTAAGGAAAATTCTGCAGGGGGCCTGGGGGCCGCCCCAGCAGGGTCCAGGGTGGGGGTCCAGGGGGCGAAGCCCCCGCAGAAATTGAAATTTAGTGCTTTTAGAGGGTAGAAAATGGCATTTGGGAGCCTGTTTGAAGATATTGCCTACAGCCCATAATATTTATTTTTTCACCAACATTTTGCTGGAAATGTTTAAAAGCAGGTTCCCCTTTCATTGCTACTATAATTCAATTAATTTGTAGTCGCACCATTGACAGCAGGCAAACCTGGGAATAATGAATAGATGTACCTTGAAAATACGGTTGCGCAGCGTATACCCACATTTTTTCTAAATTTTCATGTCTGAAAGTCGCCTGTCACAACCTCGAACACCACTTCGAATTATTCTTGATTTTATACGTGGTGCCCACTATGGACGGGATCGGCCGATCACCCGACTCGATCGTCTCAAAAACAAACGTGTTTGTTTTCAGTTTCAAAGCAAACACGGATGTTCGACCACGTCGGGCGATCAGCGCAATCGGCGATCCCATCCGTAGTGGGCACGACCGTATCAGCATATTTCTTTCATCGCGGCCCTTATATTGCGTTCACGTGCCGTAGAATCTTCACATTGATAATTTCTCTAGATCTAGATAAAATTTGCGAAAAGTTTCTTTCCGACAGTAATTTTCTGTCTAAGATCAAAATCAGTCTTGATCAACGCGCAGATTTTCCAGCCGCGGCAACAATCGGAAGATAGACAGAAGGAATGAGTGAATGACAGAAAGGAGGAAGTTGACACAAAAGGTTCGCCAGATTTTGATCCATCTGCAGGTAAAAAATGCACTGCCGACCAACAAGCAATGAATGTATGGGACTGGGACATAGCGGTATAATGTCCGATTGCAGGAAATGCGCAATTTGGCAGGTTTCTATAATGTTAACTTGTTGCCGAGAGAATTACCGTAAATATCGGTACCTTATACAAGACGATACGAAGGCGAGTACGGAATTTCGGCAGTCCTGCACTGTCGCAGTTTTTTTTACGGAGGGAGTAGATAATGATGGAGGGACAAGTACGGAACTGGCAGAAAGTACGGATTTCCGTAAAAATACGGAAGAGTGGAAGCACTGATAATAACAGTAATTTCTGGCAGGATAAAAGTTAACAGACCTCTGAGGTCAGAAAGAAGAGAGAGATGTCTCTCCCCCCCCCCCCCCCCCCCAAAAAAAAAAAAATTTAAAAAATTTTAATTAAGGAGCAGGCCCTTCCAATAGAACTTTAGTCTTGCTGACCTGGAGAACCTCCAGACAGACCAAAGTCACAACTGACCTGGAGAACCTCCGGACAGAACAAAGACACAACTTTTTAAAAAGAATAGTAAAGGGTTTTACGGCGCTCGCAACGGCATAAGGTCATATGAGCACCAAGGGGTGGGTGTCAACAGAGAAGTCTTTACAGGGAATCAGACTTAGGCTGCTCACCTCTCTAGCTTCAACAGCTCAAGGTCTGCTTCGACTATCAAGGCACCCCGGAAATAGCAGGTCACAAGAGAGTGACAAACATACAAAAGAAGTAGAGGAGAAATGACAATAGTAAGGATTAGGAAAGAAAAAGCAGCAGTTCCCTGTTGTAGATCAGGCACAGTTATGAGCGTGACATGAATCAGCCCATTTACAATTCTACTGGGCTTGAACGAGAAATGTCCCCCCTTTGGGAATCACCTAAAGACACTTCAGTCAGTGGCACTGCCCCGGGGGAAGAATACACAACTGACCTGGAGAACCTCCAGACAGAACAAAGAGAAAACTGACCTGGCTGTTGATCCTGGTCATCATGCCCAGGGCGGAGATGTAACTGAGACGGGAGAGGACCTGGGTCACACCGCCGCGGTCCATCTTGAAACGTTTGATGGTCCAGTTGCCCTGGGAGGTGGGAGAACACACAAACAAAACAATAAGTTTTTAATACGATCATTAGGCATTGCTTTCACACTTCAATATTATTAGTCATAGCATGTTCCCTGCATGTTTACTAGGAAAGATATGTAAACTTTAGCATTTTCAGCACAGAAACGATAGGTCCCAAGCTACAAACATGTATTACTGACCAAAATTTTAAGAAAAGAATAAAGATTTGGTAAATGAGGAGAGCCTACAGTTGTGGTACAGGCAGGCAGATGTTTCTGATCAATGGGGGGGAAAAAAAAAACAACTAATACAGAAGCATCCAACCGATAGATAGTCCGACTTCTAGTAGGTCACTTGCCATGCTCATTGTTCAATAGTTTAGCTTTAGTAAGAGTTTTACGGCACTTGCAGTACAATTAGCTTATATAGGTGCTGAAGATCAGGGGTGATACTAAACAATAATATACAAAGAAAAGAAGGAATGGTAAGGATGATGAATATTTGATAAAGAGGAGAAAAACCACACCAGACCATCCACCAACCACCCACGTACTAGCGAGAGAAACATCACAAACACCAAAAGAAAAAGAGGAAAGATAAGATCAATGGATGTTTGATAGGAAAGAAGGAGCAAACCACACCAGAGCACTCGCTAACCACCCACTTGAATCGTCAAGAAAACAGTGGTACAAGTAAACATACAAAGGACAGTCATATATAGAAACAAAGGGAAAAAAAAACAGAAACAAAAAAAAGCACACAAGCAAAAACAAAACAATTTGAAGCTCTCTTACAGTTCCGATGGCGTTGGCGAGACCATTGGTGATGGGGTCGGTGCGTATGAATTTTGTAATGTCGAACTCAGCCGCCCTGACTTTGGGGATGTTCTTGTCCGCCACTTTCTTCAGCTGTGGAGAAAAGCAACGATGGTAAGAGAGATGAGAGACAGCGACGATGGTAAGAGAGATGAGAGACACCGACGATGGTAAGAGAGATGAGAGACAGCAACGATGGTAAGAGAGATGAGAGACACCGACGATGGTAAGAGAGATGAGAGACACCGACGATGGTAAGAGAGATGTGAGACACCGACGATGGTAAGAGAGATGTGAGACAGCGACGATGGTAAGAGAGATGAGAGACACCGACGATGGTAAGAGAGATGAGAGACAGCAACGATGGTAAGAGGGATGAGAGACACCGACGATGGTAAGAGAGATGAGAGACAGCAACGATGGTAAGAGAGATGAGAGACACCGATGATGGTAAGAGAGATGTGAGACACCGACGATGGTAAGAGAGATAAGAGACACTGTGGTGAAATCAGGCGCTCGTCAAAATAATGAAACCAAAGAAATCAGCATTTTTTTGGCCAACTGACAATTTTTTTTTCTAATTTTCTTTTCTTTTTTCTTTTTTGCTCAACACCTATTTTGTCCATTTGAAAACACATTTCTGTGTGGATTTTTACTGAAAAACATCAATTAAAGGCACAAAAAACGTAAATTTTCAGTTTCCAAAAGACTCGGGTTATGGAAGTGACCAAACTGTGGTGGACATTTTCTCGTTAATTTTACCTCTGAAACCAAACGACCGTGACCTCCTTTAATTGCAAATATTTTGACTTCTATTCAACATGAATGGATATTTATTTCACCAAAAGGAAGGAAAATGAACAGGCTTAAAGTTGACACCAATAACTCCATATATGCCCAAAAATTGACGAGCGCCTGATTCCACCACGTCGTGACATAAAAAGCAACCAGGCACTCCACTTTTGAAATGACCTTTTCTAGCCTGGAAAGACACCACAATTGTTTTTCATGTTTTGTTTTGGAAAGTGTTATACGGCGCTCACAACTGCACATGTACATATATATTATATATATATATATATATATATATATTTCTTTTTCCTCTAGATTTTAGTCTCACGGTTTTATAGATTCCGGAATACAAGCAAGGCATCATTCTAAAGATGCAATGTTTCTTGAAAGTTATGAATTATGCAAAGCAGAGTTATATATTCCTCTCCTTTCAATAAGATATACTTTCATAAACAGATAATGTGTACAATATCTCAACTTCAAAATAAATACCAAGATAAGACTGTACTGCAAAAAGTATTATTGGCGTTAAATAATCAAATAGGGCTGGGCTATTCCATGAAAAATGAGACTGCAATGACACACGTAACATTGAAATGATGACCTTCTGTTAAAAAAAACAACCATTCTAAGCAATGGAAGAACCGTTCTTGATTCTTTTTCATAATTAGCAGACACCCACCCCTCCCTCCCCCGGGCTCAATCACTGTTCTCAATTTTTTTCAGCAGGCAGGTCCCTATGTCACTACAGTTTACAGGGTCCCCACCAAATCCTGGAACATTTTTTCAAGACCCCCAAATTTTTTTCAAGACCCCAATTCGAGGGGAAAATCAGGCCGCTGTGTGTCAAGAATGATCCCCAAAAAAGCCAATCTATCAAAGATAAAAAGTCAAAATGTCTATAAATTAATGCAAATGTACATTTTGTAGTATAGTCTTCAAACAATAGATGACTATAATACTGGGTGACTGCCAAACCAGCTTCTCAATTTTCCAAGGGAGGGGCCTCATCCATTTTCCAGGAACACGTTACATAACAATGAAAGCGTGTGCTCCATTTATATCTAACATAATACATGTATATGTTTGTGAATACACACACACACACACACATGTAGGTACATTATATCCAGTTAACAACATGTCAGTGTGGCACTGGGATCTTGAGAGACTTTGGTATTTCAATCTGTTCTTATTTATATTTTCCCATCATCATATTAGCCAACATAACAAACTATAGACCCTATATATAAAAACGAATCCTGTTTTGAGCCTGAAAAAAGACCTAGAACTAGAAAATCGACTGTCAATAACCAGTCTGGGTGTCCTGATTCATATAATAA
>NW_004798177.1:129228-161258 GCF_000002075.1 Aplysia californica
GAGTGTATCTTATAAAGGAGTCCTATACTTCACAGCGCTCAGACCGCCGGTACTCACAGGTTCATTGACCGGTCACGAGGGCGAACCTGTCAAGACGCTTGTATAACTTCTTTTTCTTTTTTTTTTTTCCACAAGCGACAGCAGAGGGCAATTTTTAATATTGATTAATTTTCAAGGCGACACACCGTTCATAATGCACAACCTGCATGTTACAAATGTTGCGTTATCTATCACGACTATTACCGGAAAATTTCTGGGCGGTAAAGAAAGCAGATCTTGATTATTCCCGATCGAGCCTCGGTGTCACACATACACTTCCGTCACAGCGGTTCAATTACATTTCTTCTTTAGGATTCATCAACCATACAGTCTAGATAGCTGCACATTACACAGGCCCTATACTTTCCCGACTTACCGACCCATCACAAAATTCCTGACTTTTTCCCGACCTCCAGACCCATCTAAAAATTCCCGACTTTTTCCCGATTTCCCGACCCTGTGGGGACCCTGAGTTTAATTTTCCACTGAAGAATGGCACAATAAGACTTCCTCTTTTGCTTCACTTTTCAACCAACAAGACGACAGAAATAAACAATCCCTTTTATTCCAGCAGTTGATATAAGAAAAATCTCGCACTTTTGTATAAACCGCGCTGGCTACTCACAGGATTCCTACCATGAACTCCCCATCATATTCAAGGAGATTTCAAGGAGAAATTTTTTTAATTCAAGGAGATTCGGTCAAAAAATTCATGCCGTTTTTTACGCTGCATTCGCACCCAGAGAGCCTATTTCTGATAGGCCTACATTTGTCCAAAAGGAACCATAGTTTCGATTTTCCTACAAAAATATTGTTCATGTCCGATCCGGCGAAATTCAAGGAGTTTTCAGGAGATTTTTCTGTGAATGTGAATTCATGGAGTTTTCAAGGAGATTTTTCTTTGAATGTGAATTCAAGGAGTTATCAAGGACTCCTTGAATTCAAGGAGGTGGCAGGAACCCTGCACTCACATCCATGTTGTAGAGCTTGAACAGGTCCTCAAACAGCAGCGACAGCAGCTGTCCGGCCAGCTCCAGCCTCTTGTTGCCATAGTAGTCGCTGTCGTCCACCTTGATCCGGCCCGCTTGCGTCAGTACGATGCGCCGCACCATCAGGGCCAGGTACATCGCCTTCTGGTGGAAGTTCCACTCCACGACCTGGTGAAAGGACATTGCAATCATCAAAGATCTAATCTATGACCTGGTGAAAGGACATCGCAATCATCAAAGATCTAATCCACCGTCTGGCGAAAGGACATCGCAATCATCAAAGATCTAATCCACCGTCTGGCGAAAGGACATCGCAATCATCAAAGATCTAATCTACGACCTAGTGAATGGACATCGCAATCATCAAAGATCTAATCTACGACCAGGCGAAAAGACATCGCAATCATCAAAAGATTTAATCCACAACCTCGTGAAAGGACATCACATCACCATCGAGGTTTCAATCCATATCCTGGCAAAATGATATCACGATCAAAGTTCCAAACCAAAAACTGGCCAAAAAACCCGTGTCAATCAAAGGAATAATATGACCAGTGATGTCAACACAAGGTGCTAACTGGCAACAACAAAAATTCAGGAACTTTACAGGCTCCATGAAAACATGAGTGAGAACTCAAAATCTATGAATTATATTGTCTAACAAAAATAAATTTAGATTACAGTCGATTCACTCTACAAACTTCCTACACAAAATCTTTTAGACTTACGGGCACGTGGGCTAAAATAACGTTTTTCAGAACATCTCTCCCTTCTTCAGCCTTTGACCTTTTGGAACCCGGTGCCCTCTTACGGATCTTGGCTCCGATGTAGTCCAAGGCCTGAAACAAAAACAGAAATCATCAACCAGTTTACCTTTACTCTTTGAACAAGGAGAAGCCCATTGAAACAATAAGGCCATCGAGTTCAGAGTGAATGAAAGCAAGATACACAAGACAAGAAAGAGTAGAGGTACAAGCTACCAACGACACTCTCGAAACACCCGCTTTCACATCATTCAAAACAGATCCTGTTGAGTTGCAGTACATGAGGTGTAAAGTTAGTGGCAATTTTTTTTTGGGTCGAATACAAAAGGACTGTAGCAGACATGCCTAGTGAATGGTTGGCAGGTACTCTGATGTGGTTTGCTCCTTCTTTCCAATCAAAGATCTGTTGCCCTTATCTTTCCTCCTTTCTGTTGTATGTTACGCTTGAGCAACACTTTTTATCTTCAGCACTTATATGACCTATGTGCGTTGGGGATGCCATAAAACTCTTACTAAAAAAACAAAACTAAGACACGCACAATAGAGGCAAGTGGAACAGAGCACACGAGAATGCTCACCAACCATCCACAGAGGAAAAAAACAGAAAATTCTGCAACAGCAACCAGAACATGTATGGTTTACCAGAAGGTCAACTCATGTATGAAACAGTATCACTAGTGTGTCATGTATGAAACAGGGAGCTCTCGTGGCCTAGAGGTTAAGGTGTTGGCCTCTCATTCAAAGGTCCCGGGTTTGATTCCGGGTAGCGACCAAAAAATTTTCTTCTCTAAAATTGTCTCCTTTTACATCCTTTCCTGATCTCTAACAATGTTCTGTTGTCTGCTTTCATTTCCACTTTCTGCCCCCACCCCCTCACCTCCTTTGCCCCCACCTCTGGGCTCCTGACTCTTTCTGCAGCCTTTCTACTGCTACTCCTTGGCTCCTCCTAACTGCTGTCTTTCTGCCACACCCCTGATCTTCTGGTAGGAAAGATCTACACCTAGCCTTCTCGGACAAGGGCGAAAAATCTCGGAGGGCCCGTGTGCAAGTTGCGCAGGGTAAAGATCCCTTGGTGGTCTAAAATCGATAAGAGTAGGCTTCGGCCGCCACCCGGGCAAAATTCAAAATTTCCTACCAACGAAAAAGTATTAGGTGTGTCCCGCGCGCTCATATGACCTTATGCAGTTGCGAGCGCCGTAAAACCCTATACTAAACAAACAAAACAAATGTATGAAACAGTATCACTAGTGTGTCATGTATGAAACAGTATCACTAGTGTGTCATGTATGAAACAGTATCACTAGTGTGTCATGTATGAAACAGTATCACTGGTGTGTGATGTATGAAACAGTATCACTGGTGTGTCATGTATGAAACAGTATCAGTAGTGTGTCATGTATGAAACAGTATCAGTAGTGTGTCATGTATGAAACAGTATCAGTAGTGTGTCATGTATGAAACAGTATCAGTAGTGTGTCATGTATGAAACAGTATCACTAGTGTGTCATGTATGAAACAGTATCACTAGTGTGTCATGTATGAAACAGTATCACTAGTGTGTCATGTATGAAACAGTATCACTAGTGTGAATGCAACAACTTGGTCACTCCGTGAAAAACGCAACTACAGTGACAGACACAACCCAGGAATGATCATGACATACTGAAAAAAAATCTAAGCAGAGATAGAGCCATTCCCTATTTTTTACGTAAGAAGAAGATTACCCCAATAAAAAATTTTTTTAAAATATATAGAATGGCTTCTTACAACTGCTTAGAATTTTGTTCAGCAAACAATCATCCCCCACATTACGTTTGTCACTGCAGTTTCATTTTTTCATGAAATGGCCCAACTTTTGATAGAGCTAGTACCAGCACAAACCTTACCCCATTTCAGACAGGTACAGCAAGTAGAGCTGAAAGAGTGGCATCGGTGGCCTAGTGGTTAGGCTTCCGGACTCATAATCGTGTCCTTGGGAAAGGCACTTTACACAAATTTCCCACTTGGCTAGGTCCTTTCGGAGATGGACGTTTAACTCGGAGATTCCGCCTCTTAAATAACCTAATAGTGTTGATAGCGGCGTTAAACCTGTACCATTTCACCATTTTTTTCCACAAGAGCTGGAGGACACTTCAACACACAGGCAATCAATATTGTGCCTGGGAAATCATAATTCTTTGCCAGTGGCGTAGGCAGATTTAGTAGTTAGGGGCTACCACACTTGTAATAGTGAGATTGCGAGTCCGGGGGGTGGGGGGGGGGGAGAGGAGAATCAGCATATCTGATGTATCCTTGGGAAAAGTATTTTACACATAAATGATTTTCCTGATTGGCCCAGCCCAATTGAAGATGGATGTAAAAGTCTGAGATATTGCCTCTTCAATAACCCTACAGTACTGCAAACAGCTTTAAACCTATGAAATTTTGTCTGTAAGCTCACGGGTATGAAGTATCCTTCCGATAACAATAACTTGAAGGAGGAGGAGAAGGAGGAGGAGGAGGAGGAAGAGGAGGAGGAGGAGGAGGAGGAAGAGGAAGAGAAAGAAGAAGGAGAAGAAGAAGAAGAAGAAGAAGAAGAAGAAAAAGAAGAAGAAGAAGAAGAAGAAGAAGAAGAAGAAGAAGAACAACAACAACAACAACATCAACAACAACAACAACATCAACAACAACAACAAGAAAAACAACATCAGCAACAACAACAACGCACCTGCTGAGTGGTGTAGACCTGAGCTCTGTGGCACTCCTCGATGCAGGGTGACATGGCGTCAAAGACCTCCTCCTCGTTCCCCACAAACTGCACAATGTCCTGGTCGCACGCCACGCCCATGGCTTTGAACGCTATGGCCACCGGAATGTCCTGTAGAGAAAGCACACAAACATCACACAAAAGTGTCAGTGCTTGGGCGTACAGCGGTAAACGAATCGCGACTGAGTCCTATCTAAAACTAACTCCAACTTTCTTATTTTTGGGAGATTTTGGCCAAGCTCTAAAGGTTTTTAAAAAATCTTCCCTTTTACCTAAAATTATTGTGGTAAATGTCCGTGTTCTGTAGAATTTCAGCTCCACTTTGTATCAACTCCCATTTTCTTGACTGGAATTCAGTGCTTTCAAAGCAATTTACGTCAAAACCGAAAAAATGGGAGTAAGTGCAAGAGGGCACTTAGCTCATAAATTATATAAGATGGATAAAAGCAGATTAAGTAATACAAGACGCACTTTACTCAAGTGTCTACAAAGGCTAAATTTTCTGAAGTTAGTGAATAAAAAAATAAAAATTTTTAATGCCTCTGATACAATGGATATGAGTTTGAGGAAAGAAAAAGCCCACCAATGTAAAAGCAATCATTTGGTGCAGGGAGACAGCAAGACTGATAGGCAGAAACACCACAAGGAACGGAAAGAAGTAAGACCCTTTTTTAAACAAAAAAAATGTTTTACGGCGCTCATAACTGCATAAAGTCATATGAGCATGCAGGACACATTAAACATTTTCAGTTTGGAAGGAATTTAGAATTTTGCCCACGTGGCGGGTGAAGCCTACTTTTATTATCAATTTTAGAACCACCAAGGGATCTTTAACCCATGCAATTTGCACACAAGAACTTCAAGAATTTTTCACCCTTATCCGAGAAGACAAGGTGCAGATCTTACCTACCATAAGATCAGGGGTGCGGCGGAAAGACAGCAGTAAGAAGGAGCCAAGGAGTAGTAGTAGAAGAAGTCGGACCTATCAGTGGCGTCATTCAACAAACTTTTAATACAACGGCGACCATTATTCTTTAACTTATCTATTTTTTATCACAATAGTAACCGGGGATCCTATATTCAACTCATTAAAACCCCACTCTAGTTCATTCCCAAAAAGCCCAGTACTATGAACAATGATGTACCCAATACTCTGTACCCTTTTTCATTCTCAAAAGTAGAAAGCAGTTTTAAAAAGAAACCCCTACAATTCCACATTCATTTCTTTTACTATGGTGACTCACAGTAACAATTTTATTTATATCACTGCAAAATGGAAACATTTAACGGCATAAAAGCATAGAAAGCCTATAGAAAAATGACTTACGTCACTGAATATGTTGTGTTTCAAGTAGAATTTTCCTTTCTTCACATAAACGTACGTCTTACTCTTTCTCTCATGGGTGGAACTGAGGGGGAAAAGAAATGATAATAATAATAATAATGATGATGATTAAAAAAAAATTTTAAAAAATAATAACAACAGTTGATCCATTAATATCTTCGTTGACCAACGTATCTGCAGAGGAGAAATGTTGTTTTAAACGAAATAGAAAAAAATTAAGGGTTCAGACAACTCGTGGCTTCTGCCATGGCCAGTGAGACCATTTCTTGCACAGAGAAGAGCTTGGAATAATTATTTTGAGCATTTAAAAGACTGGGGTTTGATTCCAGTGTGGGGAGACTTTGTCTCGAATACATAGATCTTTCTACTGGGACAATATGTGAGCGTGCCTGATGAAAGGTACCAAAAGACGCATTTGTTCGAACCGAGATTTCAGGCTTCAAAGGTAAAAAACTAAGTTCCATTAAAAATGGATTCTTAAACCATTAATATATCGATATTTACAAGGACTTGAGTTTCTTTTACTTTAAAATACATTTTAAAAGATATTTTATGACACCAGGTATATTGCATAATCCCCAAAAAATGCGTGAGAAAATTGGTTTCCCGCATACACACTGCCGTTGGTTTCTCTTGTCCATTCATAACGTCAACCCAATCACATTGCATACCAAAATTTAGGTCATTCTCTCCCCTCTCTAATGGCGAGTAGTGCGCATAAATATCTAGAACGTATAAACAAAGCGAGGCTTTGCGCATCCACACCCTTTCGTATTTTTTAAAGAGCAAATTGTATCGCATATTTCTTCACTGCCCAAACCTAGATCTAATTTCTTGAAAAATCTTGCTCAAGGTTGTGGTGAATTTGTTTTGAAGACGTAATATAAACATTTTGAAGCTGTTCTTTTATTTTGGCTGCTTTTTAAAGATGGTCTGTGAGTAGTGAATGTGCTGTAAGGTCGTCTCGAAGCGTAGATTTATCTATTTGAAGCAGAATCAAGGGGGAAACTTTAAAGCCGTTTTTCTCAAAACTTTGTTTCCGTACCCTGTCTTACAAAATCACCCATATCTCAAAAAAGTACTGAAGATATCTTTAAAATTCTAAAAGCACATTGTTCAGAAATGACCCCTTTACATGTAAATGCTAAAAAATGGGATTCTTCAAAATGCGTGAATTGATACCTTTCACCAGGCACACACACATATATCCCTCTCAGTCAGGGTAGGCCGAGACAGACAGGGTCAAAGCCGGGTCTCCTAAACCCTATCGCTACATCGTGTTTTACTATCGTATCCATATGACGTGGGGAACTCTGTGCCACCACTTTCCAAAGAGGAAATTTACTCATTAATCTGATCCGTACGCTTTGCATAGCAGTCTGTTAAAAAGATTTTTTGAGAAATGCTGAAAGTTTCAAAGAGATCTTTGCACTAGAAGTATTCCCAAAATGTGAAGAATACAACCCCGGGGGTACAAAATGACCCCAGGACGTACAGATAGGGTTAATTATCTAAATTGTGTTGATCAGGACAGCAAAACCCCCCCCCAAAAAAAACCAAACCCACCAACATTTTAAAAAACCAACTTGAGAAATTTCAAGGCAGAAACCCTAACACAGTGAACCAGAACGGCTTGCAACTCCAAGATAAAACTAGGAGCTATCCTTCAAAATCTTCCCCAAAAATTAGTAGTTTGGGGAAAATAACCGTGAATCTCCAGAAAAACAGTAGATCACGATTACATACTAAACTGACCATTGCAAATACACACAAATAGACGCAATACAAATGAGTATTTTCACTTCATTTACGATAGGTCACTCAAATATTGCAAATGCACAAATAAAATACACATTTTCATATCGCATACCACACGTCGAAAACATAATTCAAGAAAAAATTAGGGTTTTATGAAAATCCTATCTGGGTTATTCTATGGGCAAAAAGTATATAGGAGTACTAGGCAGGTCTTGTTGTTGTTGTTTGTTTTTGTAAAGTGTTTTACAGCGCTCGCAACTGCATAAGGTCATATGAGCGCGCGGGACACACCTAATATTTTCAGTTGGTAGGAAATTTTGAATTTTGCCCGGGTGGCGGCCGAAGCCTACTCTTATCGATTTTAGACCACCAAGGGATCTTTACCGTGCGCAACTTGCACACGGGCCCTCCGAGATTTTTCGCCCTTGTCCGAGAAGGCTAGGTGTAGATCTTTCCTACCAGAAGATCAGGGGTGTGGCAGAAAGACAGCAGTAAGGGTGAGCCAAGGAGTAGCAGTAGAAAGGCTGCAGAAAGAGTCAGGAACCCAGTGGAAGGGGCAAAGGAGGTGAGGTGGTGGGGGGCAGAAAGTGGAGACGAAAGCAGACGACAGAACATTGGTAGAGAGCAGGAAAGGAGGTGAAAGGAGACAATTTTAGAGTAGAAAATTTTTCGGTCACTACCCGGATTCGAACCCGGGACCTTTGAATGAGAGGCCAACACCTAAACCTCTAGGCCACGAGAGCCCCCCTAGGCAGGTCTGGTGAACACAATACTGCACCTGGTGACTGAGCACTCGGTGTTCCCCTTGTGGTCAATGTCCACGATCATCCGGTTCTTGGACAGCTGCTCCTGGATGAGGATGACCTTCTCCGTGCCGCGGATGATGAAGTAGCCGCCCGGGTCCATCGGACACTCGTTCAGCTGCGCCATCTCGGCCGACGTCTTGCCAGCCAGGATGCAGTTGGAGCTACGCAGCATGATTGGCATTCTGACGAAAAAAGTACCACCCAAAAAAAAAGGATAGATTTTTCTTTAAGCTTTTTTTAAAGTAAGAGTTTTACGACATTCTGAAGAAAAGGTACCGCCCAAATAAAAAGTATAGATTTTCTTTTAGCTATTTTTTAAAGTAAGAGTTTTACGACATTCTGAAGAAAAAGTACCACGGGGAAAAAAAGAGAATTTCTTTTAGTTTTTTTTTTTGGTAAGAGTTTTACGGTACTCTAAAGAGAAAGCACCACCAAAAATAAATAAATTAATAAATAAAAAAAGAGTATAGATTTACTTTTTACTTGGACAGCAAAAAACAGGACAAAATTATTCTCATTCTCCTTGGGGAACGGGTGGGGGCAGGAGGAGGAGGAGTGTGGGAATGAGAGAGAGAGAGAGAGAGAGAGAGAGAGAGAGAGAGAGAGAGAGAGAGAGACAGAGACAGACAGACAGACAGACAGACACACACACACACAGACAGACAGACAGACAGACAGACAGACAAAACAACTCAGAGGTTTGGGCTACCAACAAAACTACCACCCCACAACTCGTCAACCACGTACAAAAATCACACAATGTGAGCAGAGTCATGACAACTCTTCCCACATCTCCGAGCCAACACTACAGACCTGCCAATCTCCACATTCTTCCTGATGACAGTCTGCTTCCCGCGCACAAATTCAATATCGACTGTGATGGGTGCGGAGTACGTAATATCCCTGAGACGACACTGAAAATGGATAAAAACCAGACCACATTAGTAAAGCACTCATTTCAAGAACGCACATTAGTAAAGCACTCATTTCAAGAACGCACATTAGTAAAGCACTCATTTCAAGAACGCTCTGTTCCTTTTTTTGGAAAGGCAACAAATTTTTAAGAATCAAGCTCACCGATGTAAAAAAAAAGAAAGAAAAAGAAAAAAAAAAGGAAGGAAAGCTTTTAGTTTTAGTAAGAGTTTTACAGCACTTGCAACGCAATAAGGTCATATAAGTGCCGAAGAATAGATGTGTTACAAGAGAGTAACACATACAAAAAAGAAGGAGGGGAGATAAGGACGACAGATTTTTGATAGGAAAGAAGGAGCAAACCACACCAGAGCACCCGCCAACCACCCATCCAAAATATTAACAAATTTTGTCACCTGTAAGGAATATTTTTTTCGCCAGAGCAACAGACACCATCTAGCAAAATGAGGAAAATTATGAAAAAGCTCTTCCATACTGCTCGAACCATTTCAAAGTACACAACTGCATGCTGATGGATCGGTGGTAGGTGTTATAATGCTGAATGATGGTGCTGACTGACAACCCTAGCTTAAACCCCCAAAGAGGCGCATCCTTCGGCCTAGTTTATGGGAGGGATTTTCAAGGCCCTTCTGTCAACTTGGCTAAATCCTTTATTGAAGATGGATTTTTAATTTAGTAAGAGTTCTAAAGGCGCTCGCAACTGCATAAGGCCATATGAGCGCCAGAAGATTAGAGGTGTTACAAGAGAGTAACAAACATAAAAAAGAAGAAGTGGAGATAAGGACGATAGTTGTTTCATAGGAAAGAAGAAGCAAACCACAACAGAGCACCCGCTAACCACCCACTGAAGATGGATGCTGAATTCAGAGATACTGCCTCTTAAATAACCTTACAACATTCAGAGCAGCATTATACCTGCACCATACCACAACAAATACTGGTCAATGTGACCGCTGAAAAAAGAAAAAAAATATCCCCTCACCTCATGAGGGGAAACCGTTTGTGCAATGCCCAGATTTTCTTGCACATTGGGCATTCCAACATAGATGTTGAGATATCTGAAAATCAAGAAACCTCCAATTAATAAGGGGAGTAAAAAGAAAAAAAAATTCCAGTTGTAGTCTGTTGCTTTGAATAAATTACGCACAAGCCTGGTGAAATTATAGCTTTTCAGTGTTCCGAAAAAAAAAAAGAAGAGATAGATAAGAACAAAAATAATTGAAAACTTGAAGAAAAATCACCAGCCCTTAAAAAGCGGTCACTTGTGAAACACAAAGTTGAGTGGGAAAACAAAAAATATTCTTTTTTTTTCTTAGAGTTAGAGGAAACACATAAAGGTGAACTTAGAACCATATACTATGATATAAAATAAACAGGAAACTGAGATTTCATTTTCAGACCGATGATGCTTTTTTTCCTCCTCCAACTCCTATTACTGTTTTCATATTCAGCTACAGCATTAAAAATTGTGTAAAATAAAAATAAAATGATATGTAGATTAAAGTTCATTTTTCCTGAACTGTATAACATTGCAAGGTGAATCTTTATACATAGTAAAACTCTGAATACATCAGGTAATGAATTTCATCAACCAAACTTTAAGTCACTTATAAATAGCACACTCACTTGAGGTAAAAGTTGGGATCGGCATCACTCAATATCTTGTCGTTTGCCTTCATAATCTTTTTAATCTGGGTAGGTGAGATATAAATTATTATAATAAAAAATAAATGTAAAAAATCACAAGATGCTATACTGAAGAGGCCAATATTATTGAAATTACTCTAATGAAAAAAATCTCAAGTTCAAGCCCTTTCAAAACAAAACAGTCTTAATAAATCCACAAAAATGACAGAGGAGAAAAAGGCATATTTTTAGGCACACATCTTTGCAACTACTGAACGATCAATGCTTATTCAAATCTAAAAGAAGAAAAAGTCAAACAAGCTTATTTTGCACTTTTACTTGAACAAGTCATTCATATCAGCCAAGCAGATATGTGATGCAGAAACAAACCTCCACATTGGTGAAGTAATTGAAGGAGTCGATGTGCTGTTTCACCAGTCCTTTCGTCTTCAAGAAAGCTGGCAGGAGTCTCCATTTTTCCTAGGGGAAAAGAAAGCCAGAGAAAGGTGCAGTGTGATATCTGGTCCCTCAAAATTTACACGTCTTACAAAAATAGCCTTTTCTCTCCATATCAGTCGGAGACTACTAAAATAAACAGAGGCAGACGAGTATAATTATAATACAGGCTCGCCTGTAACTGAATTTAACTTTGAATTTATGAAGTAGGCCCTAACCAACTGCTGGGTTGATGATAAGTAGCCCCCCCACCCCCCACCTCCACTAAATTGCTACTGCTACTTTTTTCAAACGATCTGAGTCAAAATATAAATTCAAATGAAAGATGGTTCACTTTTGTCTGACTGCATTTAAAATTTACATAAAATCACATCGCTCTGTTTGATCTTCTTACATCCTTCCACACTGGTCTAAAAGTTGGATGAACAAAAGAATCTAATTTAAAAGCCCATTCATAAAGAGGCCAAGTCACTGCAAGCTAAGTTTCCAACACATTTTCTTAGATGGTAGACTAACCCGAGTAAAAAAAATAATAATAGGAAATGTACAGCATGCACAGAAAACATTAAAGAATCGTTGACAATTTTCATCAAGGCCGTCTATATTCCCACCCCTGGTGAGAACAGCCCATGACCCGCAATGTTTACTCCCCCCCGGACATGAACAGTGGAGTTGATCTATATTTTTTAATGTAATAGTCTGGCTGAAGTTCGGCCTGCTTCAAGCGTTCCACCCCATGAGATGAAGGAGCGCATTTACAGAATTAAAGTCCGGATATGGGATATTATGGAAAATTACGATGCAGACTTTTGAAACAGATATATAACAATACGATCGTCTTAAGCAGATCTTTGCTTAATCAAATCTTTAATGAACAACAAATAAAATAATAATGTAAAAACATTTTCCGCTTCTCCAGTAAAAAATGTCTCACTGCCGACGCTACTGCGCGGGATGTGGGAACGGCCGCACTATTCGTTATTTACACCCTTAAAGATGGTAGGCCTCTCTGCTCTCTGCCTGCACACAATAAATTATGGTTCAAGGAACAGAGAGCCTGTACCAGCCTAACAAGACATGAGCTCGAGACTATGCTCTTGCACAACGGTAGAAGGGTTCTAAATTATTCAGACCAAATGGGTGAGAGCATTAAATCTTGTTAACTAGTTTAATAATTATAATTAAGCAATCCAAGCTCTTTTCTTCACTTTCATTTTTAAAAAATATTTTCTTTATCTTTTCTTCTTGCCCCTCCTTTCCCCTTCTTTTTGAACATTCAGAATTTGGAGCCAAAAAAATTCTCCAGGCCGGACGCAATCCAACAGAGCCAAAATTCTGGGATTTGGCTCCAAAATGACAACCCTAACTGTGACACGACCCCCCCCCCCCCCCCGGTGAGAATAACCACTTCCTTTCATCAACACCACACTTTAATATAGGCCTATGCCATGCCTAAGAAACATGGTCCAACAAATGGGCGAGTACTTTTCAAGACTCAAATGAAGACATTCAATCCAAACAGCCTTGGGAGCTATTAATCATTTATTTTAGTGATCTTGAGTACATATACCAAAAGAGCATTTTCAAAACGAAGTGTATACAGATCCGGTAACCGGGAACAAAGTCACGAAGTATACAGACCCGGTAGTGTGTGTGTGTGTGTTGAGAGAGAGAAAGAGAGAGAGAGAGAGAGAGAGAGAGAGAGAGAGAGAGAGAGAGAGAGAGAGAGAGAGAGAGAGAGTGTCCATTTTGTGCGATGTGATTTAAAAAAAAAAATCATTACAGAAAAACTATAACACACAACAAAATGAAATTAAACATGTGGAAAGACAAATGGTGGTGGAAGTAATGATGATGCTGTTGTGGTGGTGGAAAGACCATGGGTTGTCGGTTACCGTGTCGGCCTACTTAAGACACTGCCGTTTGGTACATCTAATAATGAGAGAGCAGTCTTTTGACTTTTGACACAATTACACAGTCCGTAGGCACTTCTAGTTCTAATTCTGGTTTCGCGTAAAATCCCCCGATGACAGTTATATTATGTAACCTCCTTACACTCACATAACTCGCTTAAGCCGAGTCCGAATAAATAAATAAAAAATTTTTTCGGACCACAGTCCGAACAGATAAAACCCATATTCGGATTAGAGTCTGAATAGATAAAAATTAAATTCGGAATCGAGTCCGAATAGAGCTGGCTTCCCCCCCACCCCCTCTCTCTCTCTCGCTGCCCACAGACAAAATTGCACACTTTCAACACAAAGAGCACTGGAACATTTGTTCACGGTGAAGGCACACGGGTGAGAATAGCCAAAAGGCTCGCCTGCGCTATTCTCACCCGGGGTGAGGTGGCCAAGTGACTCAAGTGTGAATTAGTTATTTTTACGAAGTGACTATTTCAATTATTTTATTTCTCCGAACGCTCGGGAAAATAAAGTTGAACTCTACTTTTCCGAACGGTTTCTGATCTCGAGATTTTTTTGTAATTTGCAAGATTTAGGCGTCATCCTTTCTTAATTTCATTCTACCATTCTGCGAGGACTGGGAGGAAGCATTTTTTGCATCGAATTCAATTTTTAGAGCTAGAGATTTTTAAACGTCTGAATATTCAGATACTTCAGTTGTGGTTGGGGCAATGTTCCTGGACTATACTTCATTTGAAAATACCCTTCAAAAGGTACAGCGAGAAAACAAGACTGCTCGACCTTTGCAGTACCTATTTTACATTTAGTCACCCAGCAAAAACTAAAAGGCCGGCTCTATTTCTCCAAACGTTCGGGAAAATAAACTTGAACTCTATTTCTCCGAACGGTTTCTGTTCTCGAGATTTGTTGATAATAAGAGAATGGAGTGGCCCGTGTGTTTGTGAGTGTGTGTGCAACTGTGTGTGTTTGTGTGAGTGTGCATGTGCGTGTGTGTGTGTGTCTGTAAGGTGTGAACGGGTGGGTGGGGGGGGGGGGGGGGCGGCGTGGAGGAATTTTTTTTTTTACATGAAGGATTTTAGTTTTTGCTGGGAGACTAAATGCAAAATAGGTTACTGCCAAGGTCGAGCAGTCTTGTTTTCTCTCAGTACCTTTTGAAGGTATTTTCAAATGAAGTATAGATCTAGTCCGGGAACCAACCACAACTGAATCTAAATATTCAGATATTTAAAAATCTCTAGCTCTAGGTTCGGCACCAACTTTCAATACTTTCATTCTGCCATTCTGCGAGGTCTGGGAAGGAGCAAATTTTTGGGTCTAGATCTATTTCAATTTTCAAAAGCTTGTCTAGAGATTTTTAGAAGAGTGTAAAAACGTGAAAAAGAAAGGTTTCACAACAGAATGAAATCAAAATTAGAACAGCCCATAAATTAACAAATAAGGGCATATGTGTCCACCTGTCCGAAGAAGATTGGCTGCTTTAACCCTAGGCCTAAATGTGCGTAATTTTTAAAAAAGTACAGGATATTACACATGTAAATTATGGAATCACACACAAGGGGCCTGCCAGAGTCAGTACATGTAATAGGTTTTGGTGGAACTCTCTAACATAACACATATAAATCTATCTATATATATATATACATGTATATATATATTTAGAATCTAATGAAGGTAAGAACATCAAATTAAATAACATTACACTATACAACACCCCCCCCCCTTCCCCAACAAAAAAAAATTAATTTTAAAAAACCCATATCAGAACAATAACAAGAAAAAAAATTACACACCAACAAAATAAAACACCGCAAAGAGGAAAAAATAAAAGAGGAACAGCAATACAAACCGTACGTAACTGTTAACGTATGGTATTCAAAAAATCAACATGGTGACAAGTGAGAAAGAAGTGAAGCTAAGTGAACTTTCTTTCAAAAGTAAAGAGGTTCGGTTTTGTGTTTTTTTCTTTTTTAAAAAATATTTGACTTTTATTCCCCCATTCGCATACCAAAAAATGCCCCAAAAATCAAGCCACGATTGATTGGTCGCGGCAGCGACAAACGCTGGCTAGTTCTATGAGTCGTTATCAATAACCCTCCATAGATCTAGACAGCACACGAGTGAACACAACACATTCATTAAGTTTACGAAGTGACTATTTCTCCGAACGTTCGGAGAAATAGTGCCGATCTTTATTTCTCAGAGAGGTTTCTGGCTTCCGGTCTCGTGTTTTTTTGCCTATTTGCGAGAGTTCGGCTCCACGGAAGGAGCAAATTTTCGGGTCTAGATCTATTTCAATTTTCAAAAACGTGAAAAAGAAAGGTTTCACAACAGAATGAAATCAAAATTAAACAGCCCATAAACAACCACAAAAATTATCAAATAAGGGCGTGTGTCCACCTGTCCGAAGCAGATTGGCTGTTTTAACCCTAAATGTGCGTAATTCAAAAAAAAAAAAAGTACAGGATATTACATGTAAATTATGGAATCACACAAGTAGTCCCTTTCGTTAATCCGTTTTAACTGCGCAACGTGTTAGAGACATTTGGCTATGCACATTCAATTGTATGTGCATAAAATAGTTGTTTGAGAGGGGGATCCATTTACTGGTGGTATTTAATTAGGCGTGAGAGCTAATTAAAAATCACTCATTTAGCTATTTGACCAAAACCGCGCACCATACAAAAAACCCCAGCCTCCCATGCCGGATGTGTAGCTGACAACACTTTTCCCCGCTGAAAACTCAAGCTTGAAAACTCAACACACACACGTTTCCGGTAGACCTACGCTTCGTGGACAGGTTCACAGAGCTGCCGTTTTACTACGATTATAAGGCGCAACTGTTGTGAATAATTTTTTAATTTAGCCAAAAGACTAAAGCAGAGAAATTAAATACCATCATAAGCACTATAGAGTAGAGAAATTAAAAACAATCACTGCAATAACAACGCTAACGCTAGCAAAATAGGCGAAAAAGTATGGTGCTCCATTGTGACCACAACCTACTAATTCTTTGGGTACACCAAATGCAGGATATGGCGATTGATGACAAACAGCCGTAATATTCCGTTCTTAGACTTTGTTTGAGAGTGAGTGTTTTAATTTTTTGTGGAATAAGTGTTACTGTTCCATGAATGGGTTGGATAAGCGAAAGAATAACATCATGTACATACAGTAATGGACATGATGACTGAGCATCATCGTAATGCACGTTGAGTATGGCTTTGAGTCGAGCAAATCCAACTTATAATTTCTTCACTTGATGTACATAAACTATGCATACAAATTAAGAAAACAACTCAAAAATGAACTTTATCAACAAACTATTCCATGAGTCAACGATAAAAAAAACACATGTCCATATCACTTTTTTCTTCATTAAGCACCATGGCACGACAATTCACTCGCCTTGAAAGTGACGTTGCATTTCCTGAAACGAGAGGAGAGGATGAGAGAAGATGTCAAGAAATCAACTGGGACCTTTGTGCTTTATGCTAGACTGACACTGAAGAACACTCGATTTGCTATACTAGGGGGAGGGTGCTGGATATGTCTGTGTGACAGAAAGACTAAAAAAGTGAAGAATTTCAGTTAACAAACTCAAGGTAAAACGTGAACACAGTTGAGGAGGTCAGAACTGGAAGAAAAGCCGACCTGCTGATCTGCCTCATGTCCCTGGGCACTCAAACGAAGAAAACAACTTCTTCGGTCCCAGTAATCAACTCCTCCAGTCAGGAGCGTTGAGGTTCTAATGGAGGTCGACGAATTTGGTGCAGATCCATCTCTGCACAATTCCAGACGATCTGCTCGACGTCACAGACCTGGGGCAGGATGAGTTTGATCTGAAGTGTTTATATGCAGACTTCACATCAGAACCTGACCTTCAAACAGCTGCAGAGATTCTGCAAGTGCCGACTGTTGAAGAAAGCTGGATGGTTGAAGCCAAGGTACTTAACGGGGCTGCAATTGTCCAGATGCATGGAACAAAGCTTTCAGAGACATTACTTGAGTACTTAACCAGCATTTTCGAACCCTACATTCAAAGGCAGTTATAGGGCGTGAGAAGAGTTGATGTGGCATGGGATATGTACTTCCCAGACCGCCTGGAGGCTGCTGCAAGGAAAAAGAGGGAAAAGAAAGGTACTTTAATTAATATCTCTAAAGCTGGTGTGGTCGCCGATAGCAAGGTAAACGTTAAAGAGGCACTTACGATTGGCAGGAAAGTACATGCTGAAATGACTGGTATGTGCAATGGCAAGGTTTCCTTTTTTAAAAAGTGACCAAGCTGTCACATTCAAGGTGATGCGTAGACCCGTGCAAATCCTGAACGACAATATCTTTATGTCATCTGAGATGTACCAGCGACTGCTTTCAATGGCCTGTGTCCGTGGTCCCCCTTGAATCTTCTTTATTCAAGTATAAGTTTTCACCTGTGGCTCCTGCCTTATTTCACGACAACGGGAGTATGAGGAAGACGGACGAATGTCTCCTGGCCAATCACATCATTAACCCGTCCCAAAACATTGTTGTAAATAATGTCAACGACAAGCCTCATTATCTGGTGTATGATGGCATCCACATCATTCATCGTCTAAACTGGATAAAGGTTGGAACAGTGGAAACATTGTGTCAGCTATTCGTCAACTGTTTGCTCCACAACAGGACGCCAGCTATTCGACTTTGTGTCGTCTTTGACAGTTATGAAACTATAACTACCAAAGCACCTGAGCAAAAGAGAAGAAAGACTACGTACACACCACATCCAGTCGTTGATCTTCATCACAGCACAAATCTGCGGACTGACAAAGATTCATTCCCTACCAATCCTCAGAATAAGCAAGCATTGATGCGACTCTTAGGGTCGTCACTGGAAGAAAAAGACAGTTGACAGCTCTACTTTTGGGGCAAACAGATGCCAATGTAAAAGACATCACTGACTTAGGAGTCAAGTTCTTGTCATTCCTTTACTGCAGTGAGTGGGCCGCAAACCTGAGCCTTACTGATCTTCGATATCAACATATCATCAGCCCAAAGTACGTGCCACTTGAACGGATGGCCCCAACAGAGAGAGCCGCACAATACCAAGCCCTTAGAGTGCATCACCAGGTTAGTAAATGGCTTAATCTGCGCACTGTCTTTGACGTTGTTGATTACGACTTTACTGTGAGTGACAACATTATGAGTCAGGTGATAACTGACAATGCTCCGGCCCCAGATGAACTGCTACGTGAAATCCGCTGTTCGTGTAAGAGCAGCACTCCACCATGCAAATCCTGTACTTGCTGCAAGTACAACATCTCTTGCAGAATACATTGTCATTGCAGAGGACAGTATGAAAAGCTTCAGAAACGGACACAATTTAAATTGGGCCAAGTGAAGGAACCGCCGAGCTCAGTATCTTCTAGTTTACACATTGAGTGTGCCTGGCCCACGACGCGGATGGAGTGGAAGGGGACTGGCTCTCTACCAATCAACGCAAACAGACATGTTCTTAAGTAACAAGGGTAGGAAAGACTCTATAGCTCTTCAGAGCAACCAGTCTAGAGGAAGGAAACCCATACACAGCAGAAGTCATACACTTATGACCATTACTCAAACAATGGAAGTGGGGAGTTCCAAATGTGAAATCACGAAAAGGTCTTATTTCGCCCTAATTTTTACTATTTTTACTTATCTTCCCATGTTTACCAAAGAATTTTCCTGAAGCTTGGCATACAAAAGCCGAGCTGCATGCTATGATCGAACAAGGATTTATTTTTGAGGTTTATATGATCTCACCATATTTTTTTGTTTTAAAACGTATATTATTATTATCTCAATCATGTGTTACCGCCAATAGGTAACTTAAATGTAAGTTAATTGCATTAACAACATAAATTCTGTGTTTTTCTTATTGATATGTTGAATTTGATACCAAACACGACCATATTTGAGCTATTTTTAAGATGACCTTGACAATGACCTTGACCTTTTATAATCTTTAAATGCTAATTAAGTGATGACTATGGGGTCACTTTTAAAAATAAAAATATTTCTGTGTTTCATTTGACTATCTCTTTCATTCTGAACAAATAAATGACATCTTTTAACAAATTCGAAAATTGACCTTTTTGACTTTTATTAGGTTAAAATTAAGCATGTTCCCCAAGGGCGATTTTGGTTGATTTTTTTTGGTAGTACTTAACAGCTCAAAGTTCAAGTTGGCCCAAAAATTTGGCTGTTATCTTTTAAGTCCGGGTTCGATGTCAATTTTTACTGGCCTAGTAGTAGTATGTCGGCGTGACCTCATTACATGAAATATTATTAGACCCTATTTTTGCCATTTTTATATGCCAAATGTATTTTTCATTATCATTCGTGAATGATAGACAGAAATCTTACATTTTGAGTTCTCCTTTTGTGTCTGGATATTTGTTGACAATATAATGTGGTGGTCTAGTGAGTAGACTGAGAAAAATTATAGTGACCTACTTTGACAGCTGGCCACACCCACTTCCGGTCAAGGATCATCATGGATCCCTTGCTTATTTGAAAGGTAATTGTCTTAGGAGACATATGCACCTTACAGTATGTCTCTAACATGAAGTGCAGCATACCCCTAATTTTCGCCAATAAGGGACCCCACTAAAGGGGCCTGCCAGTGTCAGTACATGTAATCGGTTTTGGTGGAACGCTCTAACATAACTCATTTAAATCTATATATATTTAGAATCTAATGAAGGTAGGAACATCAAATTAAATGACGTTACACTATACAACATCACCCACGGCTGTTCACGAGCAGTACTTTAGTTCTACCGGCACCCCGCAGCGCCCCGACGTTCAGCGTAACTCGAACCAGCCATTACCAATGGGTCAAGAGGAACAGCAATACAAATCGTTTATATAATAACTGTAACTCGTATTCAACAAATCAACGTGGTGACAACAAGTGAGAAAGAGACGAAGCGAAGTTTCTTTCAAAAGTAAAGAGGTTCGGTTTCTTTTTCTTTTCTTTTTTTTTGACTTTTTTCGGGACTGAAAATGCCAAAAAATCGAGCCATGATTGATTGGTCGCCGCCACGACAAATGCAGAGATGCTAGTTCTACGTGTCGTTATCAATAACCCTCCATAGATCTAGATCTAGACAGCACACGAGTGAACACAACACATTAAGTTTAAGAGCAGCACCCTTCATAGGCGACACGTCATATCTGTATCGAAAACGAAGTGATTATTCGGACTCCGAGTCCGAATATGAAAAAATGTTATTCGGACTCTGATTCTTGTCCAGCATGACATCACTTCCGACTTCCTGTGACTCGTGAATCCGGCTTCCTGTCCTGCCTCACTCGTGACTCGCCTCAGGCTGGGTAGAGACCGGGATCACTTCGGGCAAAAAGGCGTTTTGTGCAGGAGCCGAGTTTTAATCTTATGATGAATTTGAGGCCGGCCTGAAAAGTTATAGCGCTTCTAATAAATGTTTATTTATCAAGAGGTCATCAGAAGCAATTAAAGATGGCTCGTTAGCATGTGTCGGGGTCGGATGGGCGGCCTGCACACGTGTGGCTGTGTGCGTGTCGGGGAGGGTGGTGGGGGGCACTATCGGTCCGGGCTTTGAACGTCGCATAAGCGTCGGTCTTTTTCCCCCTGGCAACTGATCATTATTACAATAATAAGCTAGTCTTGACGTAGATCTACGTAATGAATACGTAATGAATTGTGCGCTGGTCTATGGAATCAAAAGTTGCTGTATGCTCAACTCTACACAGCAACACAACTTTTTCTTGGTAAACAATCGATATGACTCAGAATTGTGTATTTGAACGAATCGGTCTTTTTTTTTTTTACACAGCTCATAATATGCCAGGTGGTCTGCTAATCTTCAATTTTACCTTTTTCTACAACAAAAAAAGTGGGAAACGTGAAGGGGGGGGGGGGGGAGGCGTATCAATGAGGCGGCGGGCATTGGATCGGCAGAAAAGGTGTGGGGGAAACTAAAAAATGGCGGAAAATTGGAAGCACTGAACGTTAGATCTATAGAACGAAGACACTTCCTTTTTTCCGGACCCGAGTCTGAATAACATTTTTTCATATTCAGACTCGAGTCCGAATATGAAAAGATGTTATTCGGACTCGAGTCCGAATAACGACAGCTGTATCGAAAAACTGTTTGGAACTGTAGCATTTCTTTATAAATATTTACTGCAGACATTTTTTGGACCTATTGAACCTTATTGTATACGAACAATCTTTGGTAGGCCTGTAATATAATTAAAGATCTATATATATATATATCCGAAATTTGCCGGAAAGGATGTGATTTCAGAGTGTTCGGACAAAGAGTGCCCAGCTTTATTTTCCCAAACGTTCGGAGAAATAGTGCCCAGCTTTATTTTCCCGAACGTTCGGAGTTTATAGTGCCGGCCTTAATAAAAGTTTAAGAGCAGCACCCTTCATAGGCAACACGTCATATCTGAAGTGAAAAACTGTTTCGAACTGTAGCATTTCTTTATATAAATATTGGTAGTGTCAATTGCCACCGAGTGATGCGGTGGCAATTGACAAAAATTCACTTTTTGTCTATTGCCACCGAGTAAATTGGAGCTCTTCTGCGTTGGTGGGTAGATCTAGCTTATTGTGCTCGAGTGCTTGGTGTTGTGCGTTCGCCTCTCTGTCCCTCTGTGTGTGTGTGTTTCAGTTTGTGTGTGTGTGTGTGTGTCTTTTCCTGACCCTCATCCCTCGATTTATGTTCCCCGATATAACATGAATTTCTGCTTGAGTTTGTAAGCGTTTGTGACCTTCTACTTCTAGAATTATAAGAAATTGCCTGTGTTGATTCTACTCCAAAGTGTAGGCTAAGGCTAGCCTAGATCTAAGCCTATGTCTCAATGAAAACACGCCAAGTTGGTACCGTAGCTCTAAACTAGATGCTCGTCCAACGAAATTAGTTGAGAACAGATTGACCCATTAGACACACATTATAATGTTATAATGCTAAAGATAGTGTTGTTTTTTCAGACTTGACACTGCTTCACTTCGTGGCAATTGACGCTACCATAAATATTTACTGTGGACATTTTTTGGACTGATTGGACCATATTGTATACGAGCAATCTTTGGTAGGCCTACAATATAATTATAGATCTATAGATCTATATAATCTGAAATTTGCAGGAAAGGATGTGATTTCAAAGTGTTCGGAGAAATAGAGCCAGGCTTTTTTTCCCGAACGTTCGGAGAAATAGTGCCCAGCTTTATTTTCTCGAACGTTCGGAGAAATAGATCTAGATCTGGTGCCGGCCAAAAAAAAATCTCGAGATCCGGAACAGTTCCGGAGAAATAGAGTTTATAATTATAGAGTTCAACTTGATTTTCCCGAACGTTCGGAGAAATAGTCACTTCGAAACTAAAATCCTTCATGTTAAAAAAAAGGGAGTGTATACAGACCCGGTTACCGGGAACAAAGTCACAAAGTATACAGACCCAGTAGGGGAACTCTTTTGTGATTTCGGAAAGTTTCAGCGCCCTCTTGGCTCAGGGTAGACCTAGGTTCGTCTAGATCTATGGCCTAGGTTAGATCTAGAGAAAGAAACATTATATAAATCATTGATCTAGTTTCGAGACTAGCCTAGATCTAGATATCTAGATCTAAATGAAGATTGCGGATGTCTTTTCGATGAACGATCGTTTTTTCTCTGTTTTGGAGTTGGAGGAATCACAATTTTACTTTGAAGAAAAGAACAATGTCATAATTTCAATCGAGCAGTCACCCTCTCTATTTCTCTGCCCCTCTCTCTCTCTCTCCTCTGTGTATCGCTCGCCTTCTCTTTTTCTTTGTTTGTCTCTGTCTTTCTTTCTCCCCACCTATTTCCCACTCTGTCTCTATCTTTCTCTCGTTCCCTCGGCATGTCATACATTTCTATCTTCTCTCTCTCTCTCCCTCTCTCTCTCACACACACACACTACCAGGTCTGGAATCTGAAACCGAAACTTTCCGAAATCACCAAAGAGTTCCCCTACCGGCTCTGTATACTTCGTGACTTTGTTCCCGGTTACCGGGTCTGTATACACTTCATTAAAAAAAACGAAGTGACTATTTCTCCGAACGTTTGGAGAAATAGTGCCGATCTTTATTTCTCCGAACGGTTTCCGGCTTCCGGTCTCGTGATTTTTTGCCTATTTATTGCAAGAGTTCGGCGCCAACTTTCATTCTGCCTCTGGTCTGGGAACTGGGAAGGAACACCGCATGGCAAGCCCGCCTACAGACAACCTTCTGTAACACCCACCAAACACCCACCACCATCATGCACATGTACACACACAAACTTATACACACACTAACTAAACATGATCAGTGGGCAACTTTTGAACGTATGACGAGCTGAGCTGTGGATGGAGAGACTGTGTGAGTGACACTGACAGAGCAGGTGAAAGTAATACGGGTGCCCACTACAGACGGGATCGGCCGATCGAGGGCGATCGCCCGACTCGATCGCCTGAAACTGAATACAAACACGTTTGTTTTTGAGGCGATCGAGTCGGGCGATCGGGCTGATCGGCTGATCCCATTCGTAGTGGGCACCTCGTAGAAGAATGTACGAGTGTATCCACAGGCGACAGCAACTACTAGGGGACGACACCGACCCCCCTGGCCTGGTCCACAGCTCACGAACGAAAGGAATGCGGCTAAGGCACTGTTTTGCTAATATTATTGTCCATGGTTCGCAGGGTGGCAAGGGAATGAGTGAAATTTTCTTTGTGTGTGCCTGGAGGGAGCGGTGGGGTGTGGAAGTCATGCAGACGGAGATGAGACGCGAGAGAGAACATGGGAATTGAATGAATGAGTGAAACTGAAAGAGAGGAACGACTCATGAGCCCTGGAGTGAATGGATCATGTGTTTCTATTTTTGTATACTTTGAACTGTTACTGAATAAAGGCTGAAATAAAGCCCGAAAAACAAACACACACGCGCTCCTCACTCTCCACTTACACACTTACTACCACACACAGACACACTCACACATGCATACACACACACACACACACACATACACACACACACACACACACACACACACACACAGGAGCAAATTTTTAGGTCTAGATCTATATCTATTTCAATTTTCAAGAGCTAGTCTAGAGATTTTTAGATGAGTGTAAAAACGTGAAAAAAAAAGTTTCACAACCAAATGAAATCAAAATTAGAACAGCCCATAAACAACCACAAAAATTAACAAATAAGGGCGTGAGTCCACCTGTCCGAAGAAGATTGGATGTTTTAACTACTTAATAATGTGCGTAATTTTAAAACAAAGTACAGGATATTACATGTAAATTATGGAATAACACACATTAAGGGGCCTGCCAGTGCCAGTACATGTAATCGATTTTGGTGGAACGTACGCTCTAACATGTATATATTTAGAATCTAATGAAGGTAAGACCATCAAATTAAATGATGTTACACTATACAACATCCCCTCGGCCCCTCTTTTTTTCCCCAACAAAAAAAAAATTGATAGAAAAACAACACATCAGAACAATAAAAAGAAAGAAAAAAATACACACTAACAAAATAAAACACCACAAAGAGGAAAAAATAAAAGTAACTGCAACGTATTCAACAAATAAACGTGGTGACAACAAGTGAGAAAGAGACGAAGTGGAGCTTGGTGAACTTTCTTTCAAAAGTAAAGAGGTTCGGTTTCTTTCTTTTTAAAATTTTTTTTCTTTATTTGACTTTTTTTCCTCGATTCGGTGACCAAAAAATGCCCAAAAATCGAGCGACGATTGATTGGTCGTGACCGCGACAAACGCAGATGCTAGTTCTATGTGTCGTTATCAATATAACGTAGTGTATACAGACCCGGTAACCGGGAACAAAGTCACGAAGTACACAGACCCGGTAGGGGAACTCTTTTGTGATTTCGGGAAGTTTCAGCGCCCAGACCCGGTGGAAATCTAAAGAGTGTGTGCATGAGTGTGTGTGTGTGTGAGAGAGAGAGAGAGATAGACAGAGAGAGAGAGAGAGAGAGAGAGAGGTGCTAGCAAAATGTGACATGCCCCAGTTGGCAGGAGGGAACGAGAGAAAGATAGAGTGGGAAATAGGTGGGGACAAAGAAATAGAGTCAAACAAAGAAAAAGAGAAGGCGAGCGATACACACAGAGAGAGAGAGAGAGAGAGAGAACGAGAGAGAGAGAGAGAGAGGGGGGGGGGGGGCAGAGAAATAGAGAGGGTGACTGCTCGATTGAAATTATGACATTGTTCTTTACTTCAAATCGTGATTCCTCCAACTCCAAAACGGAGGAAAAACGATCGTTCATCGAAAAGACATCCGCAATCTTCATTTAGATTTAGATCTAGATCTAGGCTAGCCGCGAAACTAGATCAAAGATTTATGTCTGCCTAGATCTAGATCATAGATCTAGAAGAACATAGGTCTACCCTGAGCCAAGAGGGCGCTGAAACTCTTCGAAATCACAAAAGAGTTCCTCTACCGGGTCTGTATACTTTGTGACTTTGTTCCCGGTTACCGGGTCTGTATACACTCCCTATCAATAACCCTCCGTAGAAGATCTAGATCTAGATCTAGACAGCACACGAGTGAACACAACACATTAAGTTTAAGAGCAGCACCCTTCATAGGCATATCTCTAGCGAAAAACTGTTTGGAACTGTAGCATTTCTTTATATAAATATTTACTGCGGACATTTTTTGGACCGATTGGACCAAATTGTATACGAACAATCTTTGGTAGGCCTATACTATAACGAAGTGTATACAGACCCGGTAACCGGGAACAAAGTCACGAAGTATACAGACCCGGTAGAGGAACTCTTTTGTGATTTCGGGAAGTTTCAGCCCCCAGACCCGGTAGAAATCGTGTGTGTGTGTGAGAGAGAGAGAGAGAGAGAGAGAGAGAGAGAGAGAGAGAGGGAGAGGGAGAGGAAGAGAAAGAGAGGAGGGAGGGGTGCTAGCAAAATGTACATGACATGCCCCAGTTGGCAGGTGGGAACGAGAGAAAGATAGAGTGGGAAATAGGTGGGGACAAAGAAAGACAGAGACAAACAAAGAAAAAGAGAAGGCGAGCGATACACAGAGGAGAGAGAAAGAGAGAGAGAGAGAGAGAGAGAGAGAGAGAGAGAGAGAGAGAGAGAGAGAGAGAGAGAGAGAGAGAGAGAGAGAGAGAGAGAGAGAGAGAGAGAGAGAGAGAGAGAGAGAGAGAGAGAGAGAGAGAGAGAGAGGGGGGGGGGGGACTGCTCGATTGAAATTATGACATTGTAACTTGTTCTTTTCTTCAAATTGTGATTCCTCCAACTCCAAAACGGAGGAAAAACGATCGTTCATCGAAAAGACATCCGCACTCTTCATTTAGATCTAGGCTAGCCGCGAAACTAGATCAAAGATTTAAGTTTGTCTGCCTAGATCTAGATCTAGACCATAGATCTAGAAGAACCTAGGTCTACCCTGAGCCAAGAGGGCGCTCGAAACTCTCCGAAATCACAAAAGTCAAAAGAGTTCCCTTACCGGGTCTGTATACTTTGTGACTTTGTTCCCGGTTACCGGGTCTGTATACACTCCCATACTATAATTATAGATCTAGATCTAGATATAATATATAATATCAGAAATTTGCGGGAAAGGATGTGATTTCAGAGTGTTCGGAGAAATAGTGCCCAGCTTTATTTTCCCGAACGTTCGGAGAAATAGTGCCTAGCTTTATTTTCCCGAACGTTCGGAGAAATAGTGCCGGCCTAAAAAAAATCCCTCCACGTCCCCTTCACACCTTACACACACACTCACACACAGGCCACTCCATTCGCTTATTATCAACAAATCTCAAGAACGGAAACCGTTCGTAGAAATAAAGTTCCCTTATTTTCCCGAACGTGTGGAGAAATATAGCCGGCCTGCCTTCTAATTCTAATAATTAGGCCTTAGAGTAAAAAAGCCACCGTCACCGACAGTCATGAGGCTCAACAAGATGATGAGGCACTGTCACTCCACTTACTGAACTTACACTTCACTAGACAGATCTAGATCTAGATCTAGATCTATCTAAATTCTAGATCTAGATCTAGATCTAGATCTAGATTTAGATCTAGCTATTCTAGCTAGACATATAAATATAGAATCTAGATTTAGATCTAGATCTAGATCTAGAATCTAGTATCTAGAATCTAGATCTAATATATCTAGATTATAGATCTAGATCTAGATCTAGACCTAATCACAGTCAGTACAGACTACACTACACGAGGGAACTTCAATACAATAGTATAGTCTATAGTATAGAATCTAGTCTAGTATAGATCTAGATCTAGTGAATAAATGCAATAGAGATCTAGAATCTAGATCTAGATAAAAACCTCTATAGTCTTTATGGGCTCCGTAAGCTTTTGCTTGTCCAGTCTCATCATTTGTTCCAAACTTTCCATGGTGAAATCAGCAGCTGAAAGGCAAACCCCACACTAGCCTGTTTGCAATCACATGCAATTCTAATCCATTTTCGATTTCTTAGGCAGGCTTGCTTGCCTGCGTTGTTTGCTTTACTGTAAACCCAGATTTTTATAAGTCAACAGCAACTGAGCAAAGAGGTTATCTTTCACCCTTTAAACAAAAGAAAATATTTCATTATGCTATAAAAGAAACAATTTTTTAAAAGACCGGAAAAATTACCAAACTTCATTGAACTTAAAGCGAGATGGGGGGGGGGGGGGCAATCTCAACAAATAGACGACAGAGTCTGTATCCCACATGAAATAGAGGGCCTGTTTGCAGCTAAAAACGATCTTCGTTTGCAACCCAAACTGGAACAATGTCGGCTCAAGGATAGATAGGCCTACTTTCGATTTCACTCATCTGGTGTTACCTGTAACGGCGGTCTTCCTGGCAGTTTGCACTGGCCATAGACGTTTTATCAACGAGCAAAAACCGACCTGGCAAAAAACAAGACAGTTATAGGGCAGACATGAAATAGATCTAGATCTAATTCGATCTAGATCTAGATCTAGAGTAGATTTAGAATCTAGATCTAATATTATTGGAAATTTAAAAAAAAAGAAATTTACAATGCTGGATTTCTAGATCTAGATAGATCTAGATCTAGATCTTGATCCAGAATCTAGATCTAGATTTTAGAATCTGATCTATCTCATGTGGTCAAAGCTGGTTCAAATATATGACTTATTGTTCTATTCTGAGGTCCATTATACTACTTACAAAGATTGCAACAAAATGTAGTTTATTCTTTACAGTTATTTCACCTTTACGCCAGGGCATGTAGTACGCTCTCTCTCTCTCTCTCTCTCTCTCTCTCTCTCTCTCTCTCTCTCTCTCTCTCCCAGTTTCTCGTTTCTGTATAATCAATATATGGCCTCTATAATCATTAAACAAGCCTTCAGTCGAACCTGTGTTAAGACACTCTCATTTTAAAGCATAATGCCGACGCGGGGGATTTATTTGAATTTTGGTCGTGCTTTTTTTAAAGCCATTGCAACAGGTGATTGTTTTGAATAGGTGCCATGGTTAGCAGGGAACAAGGTACTGTTGCGTTGATAAGATCTGGGAAGGGGTTGGGTGGATTACGCTTGTTAAAATCTCTCTTCTTTTGCCCAGCAGGTCTATTTAAAATTACATGTATTGCAATAACCCCCCCCCCCCCCCCCCCCCCCAACACACACACACACACACACACACACACACACACACACACACACACACACACGTTGGGGGGGGGGGGGGTCACAGTGTAGTAGCAGAGGACAAGCTAAAGGCTAAAGGAAACAAAGCGAAATCCTCGGTAAGAACTATAAGAACTATAATAATTAGAACTCGGGTAGAAAAATAGGTCCTTGACCATCAATGATTCTTCTAGTGAGGTAATATTTATTTAACTGGTTCAAGGAAGATGCAGAAACATCTTTTTCCAAGGACAGCGACTCATAGGCCCCCCTACAGGTGACTTGTTAGGGGGGAAGCCTTGTGATTGGCTTGTGACAAGGTGCCTTCTAGGCTAGGCGCTCCAAATGAATTTATTGACCAATGAGGATGTTGAAATAGAGGCTAGACGCCGAGGCCGAGGGAGAAAAAAAGCCTTCGCGGAACTGTGAATGTGAAGTTGGGCTTTTCCAAGTACCAGGCACGGCGTGCGCTGCATGCGGATTTCGTATCAGAACGTATAGAGATCAACTCTCTGGTATAGATCCTCGAAGGCCCTAGCCTAGCGCTGAATGCAGGTCATTGTAAGCGTGTCATCGTTGCTTGGAAGTGAAAACAGAGTGTAGCCTAGGGTCTACAATGCTTTAAAAAAAAAAAGAAATACCTGTCGTAAAATCAACATCGCAGCACAACACTATTATAATAGTCTAGTTGGACATACGCTGATACGGACCAGCACAGCATGGCAGCAGCAGAAATTGATACGGATCCAAATTGAAAACGAAACCGGCCTGTGGCTCGACCCCATGCCCATGAATGAACCTCGAAGTGACATCTAATAATAATTTCCGTCGAAATTTACAGTTGTGCAAATCGTAGAGATAAGAATTAGTTCTTGTGTTTTTTAATTGGGTCACGACTGATCGTGGGTTTGTGAATGTGAGGGTTAGATCTACTTTCAGAACACCTCAAGGATTCGGAGAATACTGGATGTTCTCGAAATACGCAGACCGACTTCGCAAATTATTTCAGGTAAGGGGTATATTATTAGAATCTTTAGCCTAGAATCTTTTTCTTTTCATTTTTTAAAGGATAGGCTACAAACAACTCTAGATTCTAGTGGAGGGCGTTTGCTCGCTGCTGAGGTACAATGCAAAGATTCTACGCATTTATAAAGGCTGGTAGGGCACCTAGAAATCGTGTTTTGGGGTCAAATTTTGCAAATTGGGTTTATTACGAGTACATAGCCACTTTCTTATTTACATATAGATCTAGATCTAGTACCTGGACATTTCCTGAACAATATCCAGAAACGTCTTACCTGTATCGGCTGTTTTCTCACAATTCTATTTTTTCACCTATTATAATATATATCCCATTTTTCTGCTCTAGAATCTAGATATCTAGATTCTAGATCTAGATTATCTAGAATCTAACTTTTTTCCCCGTTCATTTGTAACTTTCACAGGATACCACCAACACCTAAAAATCTAGATCTAGCTATATATCTAGATCTAATCTAGATCTAGTTCAAAATTTTAGCTTGTTGAATTTTTTATTAATGGAGTTGTTTTTGATTTATGGGCTTAGAAAGCATGAGTTTTCCTTTTTTTCTCTCACTTTTTTGCAACATCCCAATTGTAAGTGTCATAAAATAAAAACTATAAAGCATAGATTCTCTATCAAAAATTCAACAAGCCAAATTTAAGAGCTACATATTAACTGTTGGCATGCCAAAATAGAAGTGAATCGGTTAATGGGCATAAAATGGGACTGAAAAAGGTTCAATATGGCCGATATGTTTCCTTAGCAACTGATTCACAATACTTTTTGAACCATTGCTTTCAAATCCCCAATAGATCTAACAACACGATGATGTCCCACAGCAAATATAGGCACTCTAGGCCTTGTAATAGCCAAAATAGACTTTAGGTGCCCCACCAGCTCACATTTTAAACTTTTTAAAGGAAATGATAAAACCACTACCAGATTTATAACTATTACGACTGCTGCTGCTGCTACTACTACTACTACTACTACTACTACTACTACTACTACTACTACTACTACTATCACCCTGTCATCACGTGTCTACTATGCTATGAAATTGCTACTGCCTCCGCTACACCATCAGTACTGCTATATGCAAAGCTACTATAATGTACATATTATGCCACTTCTACTTTTGGTGTGTGTTCTCGTATTTTTCCTCTTGAATTTTAATTCTCTTCCGTATTCTTCATGGCCTTGACGAATGTTCCTCTTTTTTGTGTTGCAAGTCTCTTGACATTCTGAGTCGTGTTCAAGTACAAGTACTACTGCATAACACTCATACTCATGGAAGTACATGCACATATGTCATGATATTATGTAGGCCTATTTTAATGTGTGTTTTTTTTGTTTTACAAAGTGTTTTACGCACTTGCAACACAATACGGTCATAATATAAGTGCCGAAGATTAGAGGTGTTACATGTACAAGAGAGTAACAAACACAAAAAGGAAGGAGGAGAGATCAGGACTATAAATGGTTGATAGGAAAGAAGTAGCAAACCACACCACAGCACCCGCCAACCACGCACATTTATGCATATGCAAGTGTCGCTACATAAAATATATTACTAACATAGTGATCAGATAAACTGTTGAGATATAGTTCATATAGGCCTATGTTTGCTACAGAAAGACGAAAGAAGTTTAAAGCAGCGAGCTCAATATATAGGTCTAGACCCACAAGAAAGAACACTACACACTTGAAGCACATTATATAAGTGCTTTCGAAAATAAAGATTGAGATTGTTATAACAGACACAACAGATGATGGGAAACAAGTAGAACTATGACGAGTTGAGACTCGAGCCAGCCATACACGTATTGCATACAAGGAACTAACTTGAAGTGAGGCTATAGAAAAAAACCCCCAACACACACACACACACACACGACACATACACACACACACACACACACACACACACACACACACACACACACACACACA
>NW_004798177.1:161580-163178 GCF_000002075.1 Aplysia californica
CCCCAAAAAAAACACACCCCCCAACAACAACAAAACAACACACACAAACAACAACAACAACAACAACAGAATACAAACAAACCCCCAAAACCCGCAAAAAAAAAACCTCCAAAAAAAACCCAACCATCTTACCAACCAACCAACCAAACAATGAACTAACTTCCTATATAAGAGGACTCCACTACGTCCTTCCCGGCACGTTTAAATAAATTGTTTCACAACTTGAAAGGAAACAAAAGCTAAAGGACCTGCTAAGAGTATTAACATCGAGAAAAAAGAAAGGAAACAAACAAACAAAAACAAACAGAAACACCCCCCCCCCAAAAAAAAACAACAACAAACAAACAAACACACAAAACAAAACAAAAACAAAGAAACCCAATGCCCCAACTTATTCATATTCATACTGTCCATGCATTAGCATGATTAGCCTATAATTTTGTGCTGTGTCAAGGCCAAGGTAAGGCTATTCCACGGTAATTGTATGGGCATTAATTGGACAAGATCTATCTTACAATGACAACACTGTAATTTTATCAATATCGATTAATTCATTTCATGTTTAAATGATCTGAACATTTGTAAAACATTAAAAATCATGTTAAATGCAATCATTTGAAAAGAAAAAAGTACTTCATGTAAATACTGTGACATGGTTTAGTTTCTGTAACTGATGGGATGAATATGAGGTAGCCTCACAGAGTTCTACTCTCTTGTTTTAAAAGCTATAGGGTTACTTCCGAAAACGGTCAATCTTGCCCTCACTACACCATTGTTTTCGGTCCTCAATTCCTCACAGGTCACGTGGTACAGTGCCCGTTCTTAATCTTAAGTGTAGAATTCTGTGGGGTAGCCTACATAATGGCCCCCCGCCGTGGGCCACAGACAAGGGAAGCGATGAAGGAAAGCGGATCTGTTTCTTCTCAGAAACAGGCAAAGTAGGCCAAATCTCTTCCTGTTGTGAGAAGAGGTGGGCAAAATTCGGATAAAGTATCCGGTTAATCAATGAAACATTATCCGAATTCAGACTTTTAACTCTCTTTCCTGACCCGTTTGCCGAAGTGGGTGCACCCACACTTGTTGACGTGATGCTAACCCGTTTGTCGAATTGGTTCTAACCGAGGCGCTAAACTAATCACCACCTCGGTTCTAACCCTTTTGCCAAAGCGGTTCTTGACATGTTATTTGCCGAAGAGGTGCACTAACATACTCTCCGGATTTTACTAAAGCGATTCATTGCCCAGCCCTAGTTGTGAGAAGCGGTGAAAGGATTTGTTTGTAAGCCTCCTAATACTATATTTATAACTAGGCTAGTACCAAAATATCTTTTTCGCTTGGATGCTCATGTAGTAGTATAAAAGTGGACCTACTCGGCTCCCATCCCGCTTTTGTTCACTCAAACTTTCTCGCGATGTTGAAGTTACTATTTCGCTTATTATGATATTCTGCACTTGTGTTGATTCTTATTCAAACAGACAGGTCAGCCGATGATAAGTTAGAATTTATAGCCCTCAGAGGAAAATAATTCTTTTATCTTCTTTCATTCTTGCTTTCTTTTTAAGAACTGTCCAACACACACACACACACACACACACACA
>NW_004798177.1:163508-165005 GCF_000002075.1 Aplysia californica
GCTGCTCTTTCACTTAATTAACATCTGTGGGTGGTTGGCGGGTGCTCTGGTGTGGTTTGCTCCTTCTGTTCTATCAAACATCTATCGTCCTTATCTCCCCTTCTTCTTTTTTTTATGTTTGTTACTCTCTTGTAACAGATCTAATCTTCTGGCGCTCATATGACCGTATGCAGTTCCGAGCGCCGTAATACCTCTACTAATACTAAAACGAAATTAACCTCTGTTTGACACCATACGGCCCCCAGCTCTTTCTGTCTCAAATATCTCGATGTGTATTCAAAGTAAATGAATATTTTATTCACCAACAGCTAGACAAATAAACAGGGTTTAAGATGATACGCCCGACCCCACCAGGACAGTGCTACTGACTGAAGTTGTATATAGACCATTCTCAAAGGGGGGGGTATTAACATGTTCTTATGCATTGTAGAATTGTAAATTGGCTGGTTAATATCAATGCCGGGGGGACTGCTGCTTTTTCTTTCCTCTTCCTTCCTGTCGTCATTTCCCCTCTACTTCTTTTGTATGTTTGTCACTCTCTTGTGAACTGCTTTTTCCGGGGTACCTTGATAGTCGAAGCAGACTTTGTGCTGTTGAAGCTAGAGAGGTGAGCAGAGTAAACCTGATTCCCTGTTTGGACTTCTCTGTTGACATCCACCCCTTGGCGCTAAGGTGACCTTATGCTGTTGCGAGCGCCGTAAAACCACTACCAGTTTATTTTAAAAAAAATTGTCATTGCGACTTGGTGTAAGCCTAACAATTGGGCTCTTCGCTGTTGGACACATGGCTCTCAGACTCGCAACCATGAGGTCGTGGGTTCGAATCCTGTCAGGGGCCCGACGTTGTGTCCTTGGGAAAGACGCTTTACACGGATTTTCCTCACTTCACCAAGGGGGGAATGGGTACTCAGTTATAGACAGTGAAAGATCTTGTCAGTTTGTTAGTGTTTGAGCGCTTAATCAGCTGCTTGCTCTGTACACTTCCCTTGAAGCTGAGAATGTTTCAGAGTGTTCTATGGTCTGCTGGTGTATACTTATAGTGTAAAGCGCGCTTAGAGCTTGCCTTCGAGCGGGGATATGCGCTATACAAATATTTATTATTATTATTATTATTGTTGTTGTTATTATTATCATTATCAGTATTAGTATTATTATTGTTATTATTATAGTTATTTATAATAAATAATACATTATTATTATTATTTTTGTTATTATTATTATTATTATTATAGTTATGTATTATTATAATAATAATAATAATTATTATTATTAAGACGCAAATTCGAATCCCAAGTCGGGGAACTTTCTTATGTTTTTTTTGTTTAAAAAAAAAAATATCACTGACCAACCCAATACATGTGCGTGTTTGATCCATATTTAGTTTCTGTCACTCTCACCCTATGCTTGCACCTGTACGGTTAGACTCTTCGCTATCGGGCACATATACACAGAAGAAATGAGTTCGAATCTTGAGTGGGTAAGTTTTTCATATATATAT
>NW_004798177.1:165700-167571 GCF_000002075.1 Aplysia californica
ATTATTATTATTATTATTATTATTATTATTATGTAGGCCTGTCTTGAAATAATAAGCTCCCATTGTTGACGTGGGTGTAATGAAAAGGCGACGCTGGGCTGATGAGTTGGTGTTTTTGTTTTTTGTTGTTGTTGTTGGGTTTTTTCTGTTTTGTTTGGGTTTTTTTGGGTGGTTTTTTTTTGTGAAGATCCTGCTCTGCCCCCGCCGAGCAAACGTCAATTCGTCTAATGTAAAGTGGATTCTTGAAAACGGGGCATGAACAGAAGGGTTGTGACTTGGACAATCGTGGGCGAGGGCAATAACGGACGGAAACGAAGCAGCCTACATATGATATGTGTATTAAAATGAGGTGAAGACACCGTTTCCGTGTTCATGTAGATCTTTTGTCTTTTTTTTTTTAAGTTTAAGCTTAAGTTACGGCACTTGCAACACAATAAGGTCATATTAGTACGTGCCGAAGGTTAGAGGTCTTACAAGAGAGTAACAAACACAAAAAAGAAGGAGGAGAGATCGGGATGATAGATGTTTGATAGGAGAGAAGGAGCAGACCACACCAGAGCACCCGCCCACCACCCACTGTATGTATGTCTACAGTACAATATGACGTATGTGCACAGAATTCTACACTTACTGTGTATGGTATGTGTTAAAATTGTACTCGGTGTCTTCCCACGACAATAATCGGCGATGTTCAAGATGTATCTAGACTAATGCTTGAAAAACGGAATGTTCAAAAGAGAAGCTGAAAAAAGCGCGCGCCCTCATGTACGCGCACACACACACTCATACTCACACACACACACACTCAGTCATACATACATACATGATACATACACACATACACACACACACACACACTCACACACACACACACAACGTTTATGCATTGTACACGCGCGAGCTCGAAATACGGCATCATCATCATCATCAACCAACAAAAGCTCTCCATCTATCGTGTTCTATTCTGGACTATAACTAATTATACCCTCCATCTCTGTTCAGCTATTTCCAACGATCTGTTTACAGACCGAATGCAAGCCCCAACTTTATTAAGGTCTTCCTCTCTTTCTCTTTACTTTCAATGTCATACTATTACGACGCCGTGGAATCATGCGCTTGTCAATTTTTGCGCATTTGAAGTTATTGGTGTTACATTTGTGTCTTATTAAAGTTTGTTCACTTGACTATGTTTCTATGAAAATAATACACATCTATCTTGAATAGAAGTTGAGGCATTTTGCGATTTAAAGAGATCGGGGACGCCTGGTTTTAGAAGTAAAATTAGCGAGAAAATTACGACCACCAAAGTTTTTTTTAATGTCCAAAGCTTGAGAATCCTTGGAAACTGAAAATTTACATCGTTAATCCGAGGCTACCAAACATTCCGGTATCCTCGGTTTAACCCTATCTGAACGCCCTGGTGTCATTTTGTACCCCCGGGGTTGTGATGTATTCTTCACATTTTAGAATACTTCTAGTAAGAAGATCTATTTGAAACTTTCAGTATTTCTCCAAAAATCATTTTGACAGACTACTATGCAAAGCTCACGGATCGGATTAACGGGTAAATTTCCTCTTTGGAAAGTGGTGGCACAGAGTTCCTCACGTCGTATGGATACGATAGTAAAACACGACGTACGGATAGGGTTAATCCAAGTTTCTCTGTAAAATCTGCAAAAAAAAATAATTTTTAATCAATCTTTTAAATGGACCTAAAAGGTGTTGAGCCAAAAAAACCCAACAAAACCCCAAAATTAGAATGAAGAAAATAAAAGGTCAAACTGGCCGGAAAATGGCAAAATCTTCGATTTCATTATTTTGTCGAACGCCTTGATGAAAGTTGATGCCTCACTTAAGATTTTCTACTTGTA
>NW_004798177.1:171495-175359 GCF_000002075.1 Aplysia californica
GTGTGTGCGCGCGCGCATGCCTGTGTGGGCGTGCATGTGTGTACATTTTCGTACGGGTGGAGGGAGAGGAGGAGGGGGTGGGGGTGGGGGCAGAGGTTGGAGTTGGATAGGCGTGCAGGCTAGATCATGTTTTGCTGTGGGCGGAGACTACTAAGTGCTTGAGATGAGATCATGTAATATGTAGGGCAGCGTGGTGAAATCAGGCGCTCGTCAGTATGAAAAAAGAAAAATCGGCATTTTTTCGCTCGTTTTGCAATTTCCTTTTCAAATTTCAAAAAAGTTGATAAAGGGCACAAAAATGTAAATTATTTGTTTCCAAGGTCTCTCAAGCTATGTAAGATACCAGACTTTGACGGCCATGTTCTTGCTGATTTTACCTCTGTCTGAAACAAGTTTTACTTACTTACACAGAGTGGTAGATCTAACTTTTTCATCGCAAGCAAGACGAATGAACACGCTTTATACTTTATAACAGTTACTAATAACCCCATACCTAGGCCTTCTCAGTCCTGAGAAAGCCTAGCCCCATACTCAAAGATTAACGAGCGCCTGATTCCAGCACGTCGTACACAATATGTCCTCAATGAATGAGCCAACGAGAAACACTGCCTGACACTGACAGTTTGAAGCGAGGGTCCCCACCCCCGAGTGTATCTTTAAAAAAAAAATCAATAATCTCCCCCCATTCCGCAGTCGTGTATTTCACAGCGCTCAGAACGCGCGCAGGTTCATCACGACGATGGCAATTCTGGAATTTCCTGAAAAATTCAGGAAGGTTAGCAAGTCTGTAGATCTATATTCTTTGTACATGTACCTATTTAAATCACGCGTTACCGTATATCCTGAAAATTGTACGTAGTGAAAGGTTTTCACTATTTACGCACGTTGGACTGTAGTTACGAAAACTATTATTTGTGGTGTATCTGTTACGCTCTCTGTTGTTGGACGCAGATGTGATGAGTTCGAGTCCGGAGTGGGGGAGTTTTGTTTGAGTTTCAGCAAATTTCTCCACCTATCTGCGGAGAAGCTGTATCACTGTCAGTTGAGATTGAAGCGGTCCGCCTCTTAAATGATCTAAGTTGGGTTGATGGGGGCATATGACACTACGAACAATTTGTGTACAATACGAAGTCCATAATTTCAGAAATGAACAGGTATAATGTGCCTACTATATGTTACACAATTCGAGCTGCTTTCTGTTACTTGCTCACATAGAGGGGGAATAGTGAGAAACAAACAAATGAACAAATCGTCCCATAGAAAAACATAAATTGTTTTGTTTTAATAGAATGAGCCCCCCCCCCCAAGAAAATGGTTCTGACATAACAAAAGGTGACTGTAATACTGCTGTAAGCTGACAAAACGACTTTATTATTTTTTTTTCATTTTGGCGCCAACATTTTTTTATTTGCTAATCGAAAGCCTGATCAGTTACACTACTTGTGTGAAACAGTCAAAATTGAAACAGTGACTAGTTTTTGAATTAATTAGAATTCAAATTTGGGATTTACTCTATTTCTAAATGATTACGCTGATGAAAAAGCCTCTTTTTCCCGAAACTGCTCTGAAGAGAGAAAAAGGCGTTTTGTCAGCTTACTGCAGAATAGTGATAAGTCGTCTTCAGTCCACAAAAGAATCTCTCCGATTTATTACCAAAAACATACGGTAAGCAAATGCTTTGATATTTTATATCATGACATGATAATCAGTGCAAGCCTAGTAGTTGTTCATCGCAACAAGACTTCTAATGCAGCCATGGGTTAACCTGGGAATAGACCACGATATTGAGGACGTCAGAATTATATATATATGTGTCATTATCGTCAGAAAGCTGGTAAAATGTTCTGAGTTCAGAAAGCAAAATTTCACAGGACAGATTAAAAAAACCCAACCTGTTTCATTCTTTTTACAACTGTACTGTACGTAATGTACATCATATATTTTTTCTCGCTTTTTTCAACGTAAAAAAAAAAAGAATTATACAAACAAACAAAAATAAAAAAAGAGTGGAAAAACAAAATCAGGCGCAAATTCTACCCACCAAAACTGACACAGACACTCTACTATACCGTGTGAAATACAGAAAAACCTCTCAACAAACAGCTGCACACAATTACACATTGACTGTTAAGTGAACTACTACATCATGTACATTGATAGAGAGCTCATACCCACACTATATCTACACACTCACACATTTGTTCATACTCATGATAAAAACGCACACACATTTGTATGTAGCCTCTACACACATCCACCCATACACTTGCACAAACAGAAACTCACACACACACACTGAGAATCACTCTTTCTACCATAGTTCAACTTGATGAAGTTCTCCCTGCACTAAATCCCCCAAAATGCGGCCCAAAGCAACCATCTCACCATTTTCTTGTCTCTGCAAATACACTCGGATCTGTAACTCTGGGAAACTAATACTCGCTGCTTCATGTCATGTACGAAAACACGTTGCCTCGTGTGCGAAAATGTCGCACATACTTGTACGTAGATATCTGCATAGCTACAAACTTTTCCAAACCATGAAATGAGCTCTACCCATGCAGCAAGTTAAGATGGTGAGCTTCAACCTATTCAAAGTAGACTTGCAGCAAAAGATCTTTCCAAACGACATATGGGCTTAGTCTTTCATTATCGTTCACAAATCTGGTGGTACCGTAGTGAAAGTTCATTTCTTTTCCCTCAGCATTGGCAAACCCGTGAGGCATATTACTATAAAAATAAAATACAGAATGCGTGTTTCACTTTTCGATAAGAAAATACATTTCCAAACTCAAAAACGTATTTAATTTTAATACATTTTTGACATACTGGTTGGCAGCTAGGCGTAGGATGTATCCTTGTGAGTAGAAGAACTAGGGTGAGCCAAAAGCAAACAGATATAATCATTACACTTGACGCATGCAGGAGGAAAAACTAAGGACACTTAGGTTGAGAATAAGTCTTGAGACAGGGGGAGCATATCAGACTAGAGGCCTATTTAAACGCACAAAATGAAATACATCACAAAATTAAGCTTTGTCGTCACAAAGACCGCCTATCACATACACTATACCACTACCACAGATAACATGACTTCTTAATCCCTCAGGCGTCGACAGCCAAATGACCAATTAAATCAGCTGTAAGTTTCGCGTGTGGTGCCGCTGACAATTTAATTGGCCACAGTTTGAGTTGCTATTTTGTTTCGTTTATCTCCCCATTTCAGTCACATCGCCAAACATTTCAACTCCCTCACAAATGATCTCTTCTTCTTATTCAAATACTACTGTCAGAAAATGTATGGGTTAATGGCCTTGACTTGCTTGCTTTGCCAGTTCTCAAGCATTTTCAGACATATTATGGCGAAATCATATTACTTCCCCTGCCACCACAGGCTATTATTTAGCAATGCTTGGAGGGTTAAAAGCCACAATAGGAAACATTTTTTCTTCTTTAGAATTCCAATTTTCTCCTTTAGAATTCCAATTTTAGAATTCCCACATTCTTTCTCGTTCGATTGTCTGAGTCCTCTCCTCTCATCTGACATCTTTCTCGTTCGATCCATCTTCCTCATCCGACATCTTTCTTGATCACCCGATTCCTCTCATCTGACATCACTGACGACCGTGACCATGTTGATGAGCGCCTCTTTGGCCTCCGAGTCGGCGTAGCAGCCGAGGGAGGCGATGGCCTTGTCCCTGTACTGACCACACAGGTCCTTGCACTGCTGGACCACACCACTTCCTGTCACCAGGTTCACCACCTGGACGTTAGGAAACGGAGAAAAAAACAACAACAGACATTCAGAACCCAGTATTTAAGTCACCACCTGGACGCAAGTCAAAGTAAAAGAAAAAGGAGATC
>NW_004798177.1:175658-178332 GCF_000002075.1 Aplysia californica
ACACACACACACACACACACACACACACACACACACACACACACGCAAACACAAACACGCCCACAAGTTGCAACTAGTTATCACCACTGGACAAACAGTGACCAGTCTCGCGTGTGCCATAGTTGTGTCTCCAAGCTCTCCCATTCTGACTTGCAGCACGTCCCTCCATGGGGCAAAGGGCAGTTTATAAACACTCAGACCACCCATAGATTGAGAAAAACAAAAATACCCCTCCCCCAAAGTAGATTCATGTTCAGTACAATGATGTAAATGACTATGTATCCATTTATCTATTTTGGGAATTGCATTGTGTAGTATATATTATTTTATTACGTATTTGTATGTGCTCATTTCGTAACGATGTGTCCAAGCATGCGGGTGTGATAAGCAAGTAGGTGTGTGTGTGTGTGTATTGTGTGTGCACATGTGTGTGTGAATATTGTTCGTACATGCATTTATGTAAAGCGCCTAGAGCTGTATTCACACAGGAAGGGATGCTATAGAAATGATCTACATTATTATTATTATTATATATAGTAAAAAACAAAAACACCCAAGTCTTTTCGCCATCGGGTAGATCAATGTGAATATATAAACAGTATTTTTCAGAAAGCTTCCGGCATGGTCACAAGCCTCCATAATTAGTCAGATGACAAAACTTTTGTTATCATGTCAGACGACTAAACTTTTGTCATCCTGTCAGACAACTAAACTTTTGCTATCATCACGTCACCTTTTCATAGTTGTCGGGCCCCGCCTCCAGCAGTTGTTGCAGACGCGAGAACTGCTCCGCCGTGGCCTGCTCTTTGTACATGTAGAGTGGAGCAGACGTCAGACTCAGGCTGGACAGCTCGTCTCGCCGCAGGAACGGCAGGAGATCAGAACACAGCTGTGGCGATGAAAAACATAGTGGAATTAATTAATGTATTAATTTAAATAGTGCTGTCAAAAATTCGGGGGTGCAACTTATTTCGAATTAAACGGGTAAATCATCGGCAGTCATACTTTGCTCAGCAGTTTGTATCAATTTGTCTTAACTTAATCATATTTTTCCACAACAATTGAGGCTAAATCTTTGACAAAAACTTTTCTTCATAAATGTATATAAAAGTACTATAAATCTCCAGTCTATCATGCGGAAAATGGGATTGTTCACAGCACTTCGCGCTTCTTGCACACATTTTGTATACTCACTCATAAGGCCTACGTCACAGCTTACCAATGGCCTGTTTTATCAGCAAAACTTGTTATAAGAAATTAATTTTACAGTGAATACATTTTTTTGCTCTAAAGGTTCTCAAAACATGTGTTCAATAACTTGTCAATAAGCATAAAGTCGCGATTAAAAAACAATGATGGACTTGCTTTTAAAAGCGATATTGCCCAAGCTGTACACTTTTTAAAAGCTGTAGAAACCACCGACTTGGTTTTAAAAATTGTATTTATTAAGGAATTTTCTAGAATACAGTGTACAGGTGTTCGAAAATATATCAGTCAAGACAAATTGATATAAGTAATTCTGCAAACGTTGGTGAATCTACTTTCGATAGTTAAGGAGACGTTTGACAACAAGTTACGCCACGAAATTTTGACCGCAGTGTGACCAGAAGCTGTTCAGTCTAATTTCAATTTTCAAGACGGTGAGGGTTTTTGTTTGTTTTTTGTTTAGATTATTAATGATCAACCCACTGCAGGCCACATTCATTATTCATTACATGTTCTGGGCAGGACAGAAATTGCCCACGGTCCATAGATCTAGATCTAGTTTGCCAAGGCCTGGTGTAGAGAGATCGTTCAAATTGCGAAGAAAAAAAATCGGTTAATCTTCTTTCGGTTTATCACTGTTTTTGGAAGTATCGTGTCCGTTTTAGTAAGAGTTTTACGGCACTTGCAACACAATAAGGTCGTATAAGTGCCGAAGAATAGATGTGTTACAAGAGAGAAACATACACACAAAAAAAAGAAGGAGGTGAGAAAAGGACGATATAATAATTATGTTTGATAGGAAAGAAGGAGCAAACCACACCACAGCACCCGCCAACCACCCACCTTTTTGTTTGAGTAAAGAGAAGCGCATCGACACAGTGATGGTTATTTAACTGGGGGGGGGGGGAGGGGAAGGTTAAGACAGGCAGATAGACGGAGACAAGACAACCCGCTGTTACTTCCTACAGTGCTGGGCGGCTATAAGGTTTCCGACTGTTTAAAGCTAGGAATCGTTGGAATCGACTCCGAGCCCAATTACTTTCTTTCTAATGATGTGATTTCTTCCGGTGGTTACCTGGTTGGCACCGAACATCTTCAGGATGTATGATAACCTTCATTTCGAAGAAAAAAAAAGAAGAACATTTAAATGATTGCAGTAAGTGGTAACCTTTGGTTTATGTGAAAAGGAGTCGGAACTTTTCTTCCGTAGCATTAATCGTAGGAATCGGTTCCTGAATTGATTCCTCGCCCAGCTCTACTTCCTATACAAGTCAAAAGATTGACACGCATTGCACAAGCGCATGTGTTTTTAAGTGTGTGTGTGTGTGTGTGTGTGTGTGTGTGTGTATGTGCGGGTGTTTTTTAATTTTTTAATTATTTTTTTTAGTAGAGGGTTTTACGGCGCCCGCAACTGCATAAGGTCATATGAACGCCAGAAGATTAGAGGTGTTACAAGAGAGTAACAAAC
>NW_004798177.1:179358-183414 GCF_000002075.1 Aplysia californica
GAGGGAGGGAGGGAGAGAGAACGTTTTTGACATGGAGCGGTTTAAACATGTAACTAAGTTTTAAAAAAAATAAATAATGGATGCAGCGTTCTAATGTTACATTACACATAAAGTCTGCAGTGTTAAGCATCAAACTGACAGCCATACCTCCTCCCACCATCCTCCCTTTCGATGGAAGGCTCACACAACCCCACAATAATATAAAAAAACAACCAAACAAACAAGTAAAGATGATATATGCGTACAGTGTTTCATGTTACAATCAGCATAAGTCTCGCAACTGCATACATGTATAAGCGCACGGGACACATTAAACTTTTTCAGTCGGTAGAAAATTTTGAAATTTGCCATTGTGATGGACGAAGCCTACTCTTTTAGATTTTGGGCCACCAAGGGATCTTTAACGTGCGCAACTTGCACACAGGACCTCCGAGATTTTTTGCCCTTGTCCGAGAAGGCCAGGTGTATATCTTTCCTGCCATAAGATCAGGGGAGTTGCTGAAAGACAGCAGTAAGAAAGAGCAAAGTAGTAGCAGCAGAAAGAGTCAGGAGCCTAGAGGAGGGGGCAAAGGAGGTGAGGGGTGGGGGCAGAAAGTGGAGACAAAAGCAGACGACAAAACATTGCTAGAGAACAGGAAAGGATGACTGTAGAGAAGAAAATTTTCCGTTACTATCAGGATTCCAACCTGGGACCATTGAATAAAGGGGAACGCCTTAACCTCTAGGCCACAAGAGCCCCCACATTTCTGTCTTATTCAGTCGTCTATTTGACTGTCTTGCACATTTCTGGCTAAACTGTCTCATTTAGTCATTTGTGCGACTGTCTTGCACTTTTTTGTCTTATTTAGTCTTCTATTTGAATGTGCTGCACCTTTTTGCTTTATTTGACTCTCCACCCCCAATAAAATATTCAACCAAATGTGTACTGTACACTACTGCACAGATGCAACTGTAATACTAATAGGTTGGCAGCTCGTTCCAATGAACCCCCCCCCCTGTCGTATTCTACGGCGTACTTTGCTCACAGATTGTAAAATACTCAGAGGCTGATGTCAAACCAGCTTGTTTTTTTTTTCTTTCTGTATTTTTAACCTTTCCAGTGCCGACCATCGATTAAATCAGCTGTAAGTTTTGTTTGGTGGTGTTGAGGCTGATTTAAAAGGCAGCAATTTGAGTCGCTACTTTGGTTTGCGTGTATCCTTTGAAAAAAAATATTGTCAAACATATTAACTTCTTCACAAATAGGCTTTACTTCCTCTTTACATTCTACTGTCTGGAAATGTGTAGGTTTATGGCCCTTACTTGTACTTTTGCTTACTTTGCCTGTTCCCTGACAATATGGTGAAATCGTATAATTTCCCAGACACCACAGACTACAGTCAAACCTGCCCTGAAGGCCACCTCTATAAGATGGCCACCTGTACAAACGGCCACTTTCCATTTCCCCCCTTGCGTTTTTTCTATAATTTAACTGTGTAAAACGGGCACCTGTCCAACGTGGCCGCGGCCACCATATTTTAACACACAACCCCTATCACACTAAGCAATAACACCTGTCATAGACGGCCACCTTAGTAACTCCATTACGTTTTGTCATAAATTGTGCATTGGCCCCTGGCGTTGTGGGCGAGCCGTCATAATTCAATCACCTGTCGTTGCTGGTGAGGTAAGCGTGTGATCCCTCATAACCTATAAGCCCCGCCTAGAACTCATACGCAAATCGTAAGTGAGATGAGTGGTCACTGTTTACCCAGTCTGTAACAAAGTAACAAAGGACGTCAACATGAACTTGTGACAGAAGCGTCGCTCGTTCTTCGGGTGGTGGCGACCCATGAGTTTGTTTTAACATGGCACTCGGTCTTCCTCGTCTGATACATTTCGTTTTATTGTCACCCTTGTGCAAAATCAGCAACAACAAAAAATTACAAACAAAATACAAACCGCCACCACCAACAACAATGCGGCTATTTTTGATTGGGACCTCAGATGGGAATGGTTTGTTTTCTTCATCTTGATCATTCCTGCCTAAGACGGCTACCTGTCTTATATGGCCACTTTTCTCATTGACAATGGGTGGCCGTCTTACACAGGTTTGACTGTATATGTTAGCTTCACTTGATGGGCTAGGTTTCAGCGTTTTATTAATATGACAACAATTTACATTGCGGGTTCGGGGGTTCGAGCCTCGGGCCTGACGTTGGGTCCTTGGGAAAGGCACTTTTCACAAATTTTTCTCAGTTCACCCTGGTGGGAATGGGTGCCCGGTCATAGACAGCGAAAGATCTTGTCAGTATGTTAGTGTTGTAGCACTTAAAAATGGCTGCTTGCACTTTATGCTTAACAGGAAGTTGAGGTTGTTTCAGAACGCTCTCAGGTCTGCTGGGGTAATAGTACAGATTTTCAACGCGATTTGCGCTATACAAATGTTATCTATTATTATTAATGCGTACGACACTGCTGAGTACCAGACTCCCTGTTTGGCTCATCGTTATCCCGAGTAAAATCAAACATAAATCAACTCGTGCTACATTATACATACCTGCTGAGCATACGCCATGTTTTCCCCGTAAGCGAAAGCCATGGACTGAAATGTCGCCGAATGTCCAGCCAGAATCATGGCCGACTGGCAACTCTTGGCCACGAGGCTACCTATGGACAGGTACGTCTGACTCAGCCAATCGGAGAGACCCTTGCAGTGGTCGGGCATCTCTGGGCGGCCGCTGGCGTCTGAGAAGTTGGTGAACTCAGCGGTCATCATGTCCCCGATGGACTGGGCAATCTTTTCTAAGACCTGTCACACGTAGATGGAAAAAGAGAGCATGAGAGAGAGAGAGAGAGAGAGAGAGAGAGAGAGAGAGAGAGAGAGAGAGAGAGAGATTTTTGTTGGAATTGCAGCCTTTATTTGGTGAAAAAATTACTGTGACTTTTTGTAATTTTCAAAACACAAAGAAGCATTTTAACATAAAAACAGGGAAAGATTATTGCTTTTAATGCAGTCATTTTGTGAACAGCAGCACACAAATTTGTCTTAAAACTATGCACATGAAAAGGAACTTGAGCTCATAAACACGGCAAGATTGTTGATGGTAAAGCAGTAAAAAAAAAATGCTGCAATTTTTGTAGAACAACTAAAACGTACAAAGTAAAGACAGAAAGATCATACATCATGTACAAAACGTTATAATTCAAATATTTTCCCTTTAGAAATAAATACATCTCCATACAGACCATCAATGATTTATTTATAGAGGCACCAGCCATCCATGTCCAGGTGCTGTTTTAGCTACATCTCCATATAAAATAATAAACTGTAAAATTTATGGACTTTCTTTACTGCAATAGGAATTTAAAAAACTGTTCGACAGAGAGGGAAACTTTCTACTAATTGATCTTAAGACCAGACCTTTCTTCAGAGGGATATACAGGACTGTGGAACATCCCTTGTACGACTTATGCCTCGCTACTTCAAAAATAAATAATTAATAAAGATTTCAATTACCAGGAAGCTAATTGTTAACCCCCCTCCCTCCCCCATCCGATAAATGATTACAGTCTTGCAAGCACTTAGCAAAAGACGCACACAGTGTACATTTTTTCAGGTCCCACCTTTTTTTTCTAACCCATCATGTATATTCTTTGTATTTAAAATAAAACACATAAAGAGGGAAATTTGAATAGATGATAAGGAAAAGATTTCCATGTTCTGGCTATATTCCTTAAATGTGCATGAATGCCAGACTGTATATATATAAACCTTCCAAGGGGAAGCTACTCACTGTGGGGTTCTCCAGTTTAGCAAGCCCCGTGCAGGCAGAGGCCAGAAGGTAGTCACCGCTCAGCACGGCCATTTTGTTCCCAAACTCCAGGTCGGACAGGGGCCCGTCCTCGGGGAGCACGTCTCTCAGGTTGACCACGCCCTTGTGGATGAGATTGGCCGTGTGGATGACCTCTGTGATCTCTGCCAGTGACCTTTGACTTCAGGGAGGAGGGGGTGGGGGAGAGAAGCAAACACATCTTCATTATCACTAGAAAAGAGGGGAGAATGGGGAATTGGGG
>NW_004798177.1:184094-189231 GCF_000002075.1 Aplysia californica
GGGGGGGAGAAGCAAACACATCTTCATTATTATTAGCAGAGAGGGGAGAAAGTGATAGGAGGAGGTGGGATGCAAAAATCGAAACCCCAAATTAACGAGCCGCAGAGAGAGAGAGAGAGAGAGAGAGAGAGAGAGAGAGAGAGAGAGAGAGAATAATAAGGAGAGAATTATAAAAAAATAAAACAATTCAATAATTATCAATCAGCCATGTTGAAGTCGCTGCTGCCTTGAAGGGCAAAAGTTCATTCGAGGAAAGAAAACAAACCCACCCAAAAACACAAACCCTCAAAAGTAGCCTACATGTACAGTCAAATCTGTGTAAGACGGCCACCCATTGTCAAGGAGAAAAGTGGCCGTATAAGACAGGTGGCCGTCTTAGACAGGACTGATCAAGATGAAGAAAACAAACCATTCCCATCTGAAGTCCCAATCGAAAGTAGTCGCATTGTTTCTTGTTTTTGTTGTTGTTGGTTTGTATTTTGTTTGTTATTTTTATTTCGTTGCTGATTTTGCGCAAGAGTGACAACAAAACGAAATGTATCAGACGAGGAAGACCGAGTACCATGTTAAAACAAACACATGGGTTGCCACCACTCAGAAGAGAACGAGCGAGGCTTCTGCATGGGTCTCAACTCAGAATTCTAAAAAAGGAGGAACTTTCCGGGGTGATCGCCACAGAAGCCCATTTTTGCGAAAGACCCATTATTATACTGTTTAACCCTAGAATGCTGAACCATCAATTCATCAAAGCAAGGTTATTTCACACCAATTTGAGGGTTTGTGAAATAATTTCAAGTAAGAGTCACCCACCAAATATTTACAATCTTCATTACGTATAGAAAGTGATGGCGCCTGGGGTCTTGTGCGACTTATTTATATTTTCCCTTCATCATATTCTTGAGCCTAGAAGTCATGATTCATATCATATATATATAATATAGGCCTATAAAATAAACGTGAAAGACAAAAATTAATGCTCAAACTCAAAGTAGAGTAGAATAGCCCAAGTAGACCTATTCAGTGTGAGAGGTGTAAGAACTGTGGGAGGGCAAGATGCAGTGACACTGAAAATCTGCGAATCTTGAACAGAAAGCTATAATATAGAGATCTGTCAATAACACGCGTACAAGTTATGACGGTTCCCAATTTCACACAAGGCCTGCACCAACGCACACTTTACTTTGCAGAGAGCTGTAGTAGTAATCAAAATTCTAAACACGAAACATTTGCTTCCAGTTTCAGTTTGTCCTCTGGTGTTGCGTCCACCCCTCCCCCTAGGCCTATCCGCGAGGGCGTCTTTTTAAAAAAATCAATAATATCCCCCCATTCCCGAGCCCTGTACTTCGCAGCGCTCAGAACGCGCGCAGGTTCAATGACCGGTCACAATGACGAACCCGACAATACGCTTGAATAATGAATAACTTTCTTTTCTTTTTTTTGTTGTTGTTGCCCCCCACAAGTGACAGCACAGTGACAAATATTAATTTATTTTCATGGCGACACCACGTTTGTAATACCGCACCTGCATGTTACAATAAATGTTGCGTTATCGGACTATTATTACTGACAAATTTCTGGGTGGTGACGAAAGCGAAAGTAGATCTTGATTTTCCAGTCGAGCCTTGGTGACACAATTCCGCTTGACGCCAAAGCCGCCAGTTCGCGGGAAACGTACTCTCAGCAGAGCCGAATTAATACATCACAATCGCGACCGGCAGAAATGAACTTAAAGACGTTATTGGATCTCGTTTTCAAATATTCGAGATCTTTTATGCATTTTCCCGGGTCACGGCAATTTTTTTTTTCAATTCCCGGGGCCTGGCAGTCACCCTGCTCCCAACAACTCTCTTTCTAATTGGCCCGCTGTCGCGGTAGCGGAGTTTAGCGGAGGAAATGGCTGTAGCGGAAATCCGCTAAATAGCAGACTATTGAGACCCATGTTCTGTCACAAATTCATGTTGACGTCCATTGTTTCTTTGTTACAGACTGGGTAAACAGTGACCACTCATCTCACTTACGATTTGTGTATGAGTTCTGGGCGGGGCTTATGGGTTATGAGGGATCACATGCTTACCTCACCAGCAGCTGAAAATTGGTACCTATTGGTCAAAAGTGGGAGGGGCCTACCCAACATGATCGGTTGGAGGGACTATCTAACAACAACGACAGGTGATTGAATTATGACAGCTTGCCCAAAACGCCAGGGGCCAGTGCACAATTTATGACAAAACGTAATGGAGTCACTAAGGTGGCCGTCTAAGACAGGTGTTATTGCTTAGTGTGATAGGGGTTGTGTTTTAAAATATGGCGGATATAGAAAAAACGCAAGGGGGAAAATGGAAAGTGGGCGTTTGTACAGGTGGCCGTCAGGGCAGGTTCGACTGTAGTAGCTTCAAAGGCAAACAAAAGTACTGGACATTTTTTTTTCTAAATGGATGCATACACCTTACTTTTTTACATTATTTAAATCTAATAAAGACATTTATATCCCCCCCCCCCCCCCCCCAACACACACACAAAGTTTTATCTGTAACTTGGTGAAACTCACTTTGGGTAGACTCCACTGACCATCTCCTGCTCTGCGTACTCCGCGTCAGGATTTGGCCCGGCTGCCTTGGAGATGAGCATGACCAGAAGACCCCTCATCTGAAGGTTGTGCTTACCATCAAACACTAGGCCTCTGGGGGAGAGGGGGATGGCAAAGAAAGAAAACAATAAACCACTGTAGTTCAAAGAGATTTTAGATTAGAGTTTTTAAGAGAAGCCACAAAAAAAGTGAATACCATATAATAAAATTTTTGAGAAAGCCATTAAACGTAATAAGAGTGTTCTCGATTTAATAAGGCTGTGAAATAGACGGATGAACTTTCTTTAGGTAATTTTTTTGGCAGGGAAACATGACAAAACTCAAAACTTCTCAGAAAAGCTAGGCACTTTGGAGAAAAATGCACCCACAAACAAATTTTTGACTTCTGCTTGATTCTGACATGCAATATATTTGTACAATGTATTGACTACTGCTGATGTCTCTTCCTCTCATTCCCAGAAAATCTTAAAGCTACGACCCTCCACTTGTTACATTGGACCAGCGAATTTATGCATTTTAGGTGAGTACAGTACATTGCTATGATTAGAGTTAGAGGGCTTATTGTATGGAGCAAATGTTCAAATATCGAGAGGGGACACAGAGAAACAGAAGCTCTTATTTTGTGGTGGGCAGAACTGCAATATACTCTACTCTACTCTGACCTTAATGAACAAATCTTGAAGATAGCAGAAAATGTAAAGCAGCACGAAATAAGTCTCCCCAGTAATAGGAGTTTGAAGTCCCATTTAGTCATTCCATTATATTGATGTATAAGTATAAATATTACCTTGCAGTTTTCAGAAGAGGATGTTTTGTTCCCACTAATTTTCGTATGTGAAGAGCAACGGTAGAGAGTTCGTCAGAAAATAAGCATCTCAGACTGAGGAAAGAGGTCGGGTAACCAACTATTTTCTCGGCCTCGGAAACAGCTTTGCTCACTCCCGTGTCACCGTTCAGCCAAGAGAATCTGTACCCCCTAGACTGACACGACCTCCACACGGCCGCGTTGTCTTGTCCGGGGTTTGACAGCTGATGAGATGCTAATGAGAAGACAGGAGGGGCCTGAGAAGTGGCAAGTCGTCTTCGGTGCTTTGTGCTGAGTTTGACGCCGGCTGACAGCGTTCTTGCATGATGTACAGATGAATTGTTTACTCGCGTCAGATTTCTGACACATTTATCACACACACTCAGGACGGTCTTTGACATCTTGGATGATAGGCTTTCAGTTTTGAAGTTACTGTAGTCAAAAGATGTTCAGAGAATACCTGTGACAAATTTAGAGAAAAAGTTTACTGAAGAGTCATATATAGGATAGGAAGCATAAAATTGGTAAATCGCAGAAAGTTATTTTTAAAAAGTGTACCATCTTTTACAAACCCACATCCCAAAAATAATTTAACTGCTAGCCAAGTTGAGTAGCAATTCCACATGATTCATCTTATACATCAGATGTAACTAAAATTATATTGATACTGTGCAAAGGGTATTGGGAGGCTATTCATATAAAAGGCTCTTTTGAAACACAGAGAATACTTTTTTATTTTCCAAAAACTATCATTATTTGCATTTTCTTGCCAGGTGCAAAAGCCGGTAACCCGTCATTTCGTCACACGGCACGTCATCCCGTCACACCCCAATTATTATTATGTGTGATGAAATGACTTCGATCTCCAAAATTGTAATGCTAGTATAGAGATTTGGAGGATCAGCCTAAAGCTTTTTTTGAAGTTATATATAAATTATTAATGTAAATTAAATCTTCGTCTAAACTGTCTGTTCCATAGCTGAACAATAGTTTTTGAAATAAGGCTAAAACAAGGGGCGGTAAAGAGTTAGTAAGGTTTTTAAAAATATTTGAAAGTAAAGGTCTAGCTTTTAGCAAAATTGCTGTACCGTACATTTCTATTAGCTATTTTAATTTTAGGCTAATTGTTAACAAAACTAATATGATCTTGCCAATCACATCTTTCATCAATAATAGGCCTACTTAAAACCTGTGTTGATTTGACTCAATAGATTTCAATATTGTCAATAGGCCTACATATTATTAATGAACGGTGTAGCTGATCAGGTAGGCACGACGACTCGCACCCCCACCCTGTCCTTCCACACACACCCCCAACCCGTGATTTGCGATTGCCATGACATTGTGCGTTTGACGTTCGCAAGTGCGCTACGAAATGACCATCTCCATTCAGCATTGTGGATTTGGGGTGTGACAAGATGACTGTGACGTCTTGACTTGACTGCACCACAGTGATGAAATGACTCAGACTGGTATTTCAAAAGCCCCCTTCCCCCCATCCCCTGTTAAACTAACGAAGTGGCTATTCGGACTCAAGTCCTTACAGCCGTTGGAGGCTATTCGGACTCAAATTCCAGTACGTGTGCGCAATCACCGGTTGTACCGTAAGCGAGGTCTAGACCTGAGTCCGAATAGTCTCCCGTTGCTATTCCGATTTTAGACTGCTGGTAGGCTATTACACTGCGTTTCACGACTACAAAGGGATCAAAACATAAAATTCATAATCAGTCCTTATAATACAGCCC
>NW_004798177.1:189496-191839 GCF_000002075.1 Aplysia californica
CTCTCATTCAAAGGTCCCGGGTTCGAATCCGGGTAGCGACCGAAAAATTTTCTTATCTAAATTTGTCTCCTTTCACCTCATTTCCTGCTCTCTAGCAATGTTCTGTCGTCTGCTTTCGTCTCCTCTTTCTGCCCCCACCCCCTCACCTCCTTTGCCCCTACCTCTGGGCTCCTGATTCTTTCTGTAGCCTTTCTACTGCTACTCCTTCGCTTCTTCTTACTGCTGTCTTTCAGCCACACCCCTGATCTTCTGGTAGGAAAGATCTACACCTAGCCTTCTCGGACAAGGGCGAAAAATCTCGGAGGGCGCGTGTGCAAGTTGCGCACGATAAAGATCCCTTGGTGGTCTAAAATCGATAAGAGTAGGCTTCGGCCGCCACCCGGGCAAACCCACCAGATTCTTTTTAGGTCAGGGGGGCATGCCCCCCTGAAATCCCCCATTAATAGTTAAATTTACTATTTTCAAACATCAATATCTCAATAACTATTGATTTGCGGTTCAGCATGCAAAATACTGCTAGAATAAAAGTATATCAAACGTGTACATGAGACGGGTGTATTAGTAAAAAAATACCATAAATTGTTGTGTGTTGATTAAAAACCAATGCCCTAGCTGCATGTTCATCAAGGAAAATCGCTTATTTTTTGCCCAATGTCGGAAATGGGTATCAGTAGTTTTTTCTGGCTGCTTCAAAGACAAATGTTTAACAATCATGTCAAACTTCTCTTTTGTCAGTTATGCAGACCCAGAGGATTTTCAGACAATAATTGCCCTTCTTCTCCATCGCCGTGAACTGTTCCATATTGAATGAGTAATACTGACCTATAACCCTAATTTCAACTTCTGTTACTGCGATATGTAGATTAGTAAGTTATTGTAACCCTGACTTCCAGTTACATTGTCATGTACTTCCATTCTCATTCAGTTTCGGTTTGACTTTGGAGAGTGAAACGAAATTACACTCTGGACGACAACAAAACATATAACAAAACTCAGGGGTAAGATCTAGATAGAAAGCGCAACCACACGGATCGACAAAAAGCGCTGCGCGATCCACTGATCAACAGAATGTGCAACAATCGATGGATTGTCGCGCGTTTCCTCGATCAACCAAATGCGCTGCGCGATCAGTGGATCGCGCAAATCGACAGAGATCGCACCCACCGAACATAAATCCATTAAACCCTAGAAAGGGGGCTCTCGTGGCCTAGAGGTTAGTGTTGGCCTCTCATTCAAAGGTCCCTGGTTCGGATCCTGGTAGCGACCAAAAAAATTTTCTTCTCTAAAATTGTCTCCTTTCACCTCTTTTCCTGCTCTCTAGCAATGTTCTGTAGTCTGCTTTCCTTTCCACTTTCTGCCCCCACCCCCTCACCTCCTTTGCCCCCTCCTCTGGGCTCCTGACTCTTTCTGCAGGGCACCTCTATTCTCACCCGGGATGAGAATAGTGTAGGCTAGTCTTTTGGCTATTCTCACCCGGTGCGCGTTCACTGTTATAGCCTAGATCTAGGCCAACAAATTTTGCGTTCACCCTAAACCACAGAATTCTACACTGTGATAACAGAAAAATTGTAGAATTCTGTGCCGTGAACAAACGTTCCATTACAACTGTAGCCTACTAAAAGCGTACAATTTTGTATGTGGGCAGTGGAGAGAGAGAGAAAGAGACAGAGAGAGGAGTAGCGTGAGAACTTCCGGTCAAAACAAAATGGCGACCCGCGTAGTTCTGCTCGATTCGAAAAGTTAAATAGCCGTAGCATCTTTGTAGACAACCAAATTAATTTACTTTTGTGTTTTAACATCATTTTTTAACTTTGTTTTGGTCAATTTGATCGTCCACACCGATAGACAGTATTCAGAAAGAGACAGAGAGAGAGAGAGAGAGAGAGGGGAGGAGTAGATCTTGAGAGAACTTCCGGGCAAAACAAAATGGAGACCCGCGTAGTTCGGCTCGATTCGAACAGTGAAATAGCCATAGCATCTTTGAAGACGATCAAATTAGCTTACTTTTGTGCTATAACGTAATTTTTTCTTGGCTTTTATCTATTTGATCATCCACACCGATAGACAGTATTTGAGTATTCCAAAATGAGGAAAAGCAGGTCTTGTTTCGCACCGGGTGAGAATAGCCTACGCTGGCAAGTCTCACCCGGGGTGAGAGGTAGATCGTTTTTCTATTCTCACCCCGGATGAGAATAGCCACTTCCTTTCTACTGCTACTCCTTGGCCCCTCTTTACTGCTGTCTTTCTGCCACACCCCTGATCTTCTGGTAGGAAAGATCTACACCTAGCCTTCTCGGACAAGGGCGAAAAATCTTGGAGGACCCGTGTGCAAGTTGCGCACGT
>NW_004798177.1:191939-203977 GCF_000002075.1 Aplysia californica
GCACGTTAAAGATCCCTTGGTGGTCTAAAATCGATAAGAGTAGGCTTCGGCCGCCACCCGGGCAAAATTCAAAATTTCCTACCAACTGAAAATATTAGGTGTGTTCCGTGCGCTCATATGACCTTATGCAGTTGCGAGCGCCGTAAAACACTTTACAAACATTACAAACAAACCCTAGAATCTATTTGGTAAGATTGAAGATTGAAGAATACCGGACCAGCGGACTGACTTTGCCTATGTCTCAACTTCAACCTTAGGAATTCATAATTTTCCCGTTTTTAATATCTCTCAATGGAGAATCTCGGACAGGTAGATCTATTCATTAAAAATTTTGTCCCCCTTCCCCCCCTCCTCCACCCCAATCACCCTCCCCACCTACCCCGCTTTCTCGCGCGCAATAATGTACGAGTGGTCCGGTATTCTTCAATCTTCCCATCTATTTCCCTCATAAATCATGAATTGTGTACAAACGATGAGGCATTACACAACAAACCTACAACCACAGGCCCTCTATTGAATAGGTTTCGGTGATCTTGTAGTTCCGTTCGTTAAAGTCCACGATCCATTTGTTTACATTCAGAGAAGAAATCCAGAAGTCTTGAAGACCAAATACTATTTGAATTAGGCTACACAAAGAGCAGGGATGCAACCTAACTGCAAAACATCAAATTAGGATAAAATTCAGGGGGGCATGCCCCCCTGAACCCCCCCACCTCCATATTTTTTTTTAGGTCAGGGGGGCCCTGAAACCCCCCTGCTTGACTTTAACGAACGAAACTACAAAATCGCCTAGGTTTCTTACTTGGACTTGACTGACTTGACAGAGCCCAACAGTTTTACATCATCACGTACCAAGGGCAGCGCCATTTTGGTTCAGTGGGTCAAAGTTGTCTCCAGATTTGACACTTCTAGAAAAATCTGCAGAACAATAGCCTACAACTTTTAGGCCTACAGTTTTAATAAAGAGGTAGATCTAGTTTTGCAATGGAAAGATCACTTTTGCTGGTTTTGCATGTTTTTCCAAATATGAAAGCATTGTAGAAAACAGATGATTTAGGATTTAGATTAGTAACCTTAGTCTTTACTTACATTGTATCCTGTACCTGTAAGCGGGACAGATTTGGTGTAAATCGGCCAAACTGGATCCATCAATACTCAACCTGGATTAACATTAACTAGGCCTATAGAGTAACTCCTCTTGCCTCTGACCTCAACGCCCCGGATCTTGTTTGAGGTCAAAGTTTATGATTTTATTCTGGCCGGACGGACAGCCAGCTCCGTCCGTAGGCTAGCCAAGAACGAAAGTGAAAGTGGAGGACGTGTGGGTTGTCCGCTTATAAAAATATCCTGCTTGCTGTGCTGTTGCTTAGGCCTAGAGATGGCCATGACGTTTACGATAGCGACAGTTCGACGTCTAAGACAGCTGAGTATGGTAGGGTCACCTCTTTCTTTTAAAGACAAGCCCCCGATGCAGAAAGTATGATATTAGATCTTTCCCGAAATAAAAAAAAAAAAGAAGAAAAATCGGTGCTTTTTCGGTAGTTCCCACCCCCCTTATTTGAGCCTGACCTACATCTAGATCTAAATCTAGATCTATATGTTTGATTCGCGGTGAGCTAAGTTATCAAACCTAACAACTGCAAAACATTAAATTATGGTAAAATTCAGGGGGGCATGCCCCCCCTGAAACCCCCCTTCCTATTTTTATTAGGTCAGGGGGGCAACCCCCCCTGAAATCCCCCTACTCTTGTGGCCCAAACCCGTGAATAAAATTGCGGGGTGGGAACTACCGAAAAAGCGCCGAAAAATCACCCCAGTCTTATTTGCAGTGTCAATCTCAAATGAGGTTCTAGATTCTATATCATTGTGTTTTCTTTAAATTAGTTTACAAGCGCAAGATCAGCTTTAGATGTCATGAAATGAAAGTCATCATATGGTCACTATGGTATGAGGTGTGATTTAAAATAATTCTTCTCTCTCTCTCTCTCTCTCTCTCTCTCTCTCTCTCTCTCTCTCTCTCTCTCTCTCTCTCTCTCTCATCTCCAAATATGTATTTTTTCCCCTCACACTCCTATCCTCCCTCATACACGCCCTCATTCCCTCATATCATGGGTACTCAATCATCAAACACAGAGCACCAACAACAGATGTGATATGCTAGTGTGAGCAGCTTATTTTAGACAAAAAGAATAACTTCCATACTGTTATAGAAAAAGAAAAAAAAAGAAAAAAAGAAGACCCGGATTTTCTGCACCTCTCTTGACTTTTGTTGACGAACTCGGAGGAATTCTTCTCCCATTTGAAAATTTGATATAGATCTAATATTTCTTTGCCGTCCAGTTTCAATTTCAAGCTAGCCTGTAGAAAGGACCCTATATATTGACTCTTTAATTATTCAGTAGGCCATATTCATTCTCTTTGTCTGTGGCCACTCGCTATCTTTTTTCTTTGTCTCTGTAAAAGTAATATAAAAAACATTCTTCTTTTTCGTATATATATATTTTTCTTTAACTATTTGTCTCCTCTTCACTCGTTGTTTATATTCCAAGCCATGTGGAACGTGTGAAAAAGTTGATATGATTCATAACACAAACAGAATTCTTTGTTTATTGAAAAATGAAGGCTGGCTGGATCAGAGCAATTTATTCCTCTACTAAACTTTTGAAATTGCAGAGGTTTCTTCAAACTTTATAGTGAAAAATGTTTAAAGACCATGAGGAAGTTAACCGTGTCAACTACTAAACTATTTGAGGGAATGAAATAGAGTTAGAAATAGGGAGTCAGACATAAAATGGAAAAAAAATTTCACATTGTAGTAAAGAGAGACAGAAAAACAAACAGACAGGTGGCGAGAAAGACAGACATTTGGAGGAATCAAGATCATTGATGGTTGTTTCCAATCAGCAATGTGTGTCTCATATGTTTCAGGTCTTCAGTCCCAGCTTCAAAGTGAAAGCCAGCTTAGGAATGCAGCCTTTTGCCACCATGAATAGTTCTCATGTGAACAACGGTACCCAGGTTGATGGGAGCTTCTTGGCATCCACTTTCTCGGACATTGACTCAAACTTGTTGACTTCAGAGGTACGGATATATCGTTTGCGTTGTTCATCATTGTTAAATAATAATATCGAAGTGTATACAGACCCGGTAACCGGGAACAAAGTCACGAAGTATACAGACCCGGTAGGGGAACTCTTTTGTGATTTCGGGAAGTTTCAGACCTCAGACCCGGTCACAGAATTCTACACTTAGAAGTGTAGAATCCTGTGGACCCGGTAGAAATCTTTTGTGTGTGTGTGTGTGTGTGTGTGTGTGTGTGTGTGTGTGTGTGTGTGTGTGTGTGTGTGAGAGAGAGAGAGAGAAAGAGAGAGAGAGAGGGGGGTGTTAGCAAAATGTATATGACATGCCCCAGTTGGCAGGAGGGAACGAGAGAAAGATAGAGTGGAAAATAGGTGGGGACAAAGAAATACAGAGACAAACAAAGAAAAAGAAAAGGCGAGCGGTACACAGAGGAGAGAGAGAGAGGCTGCTCGATTGAAATTATGACATTGTAACTTGTTCTTTTCTTCGGATTGTGATTCCTCCAATTCCAAAACGGAGGAAAAACAATCGTTCATCGAAATGACATCCGCAATCTTCATTTAGATCTAGGTTAGCCGCGAAACTAGATGAAAGATTTATGTCTGTCTGCCTAGATCTAGACCTAGACCATAGATCTAGAAGAACCTAGGTCTACCCTGAGCCAAGAGGGCGCTGAAACTCTCCGAAATCACAAAAGAGTTCCCCTACCGGGTCTGTATACTTTGTGACTTTGTTCCCGGTTACCGGGTCTGTATACACCCCCTAATAATATATGCCAAAATATAGATTTTTCAGGAGAAGCAAAATCTTTTGATTCTGGGACTAGACATTATCTTTTTAAAAAAAAGTTAAATTTGTCTATATATATCTGATAGAGGCCAAAGGGCTAGAACTCAGGTGGCCGCTGGATCTGAAAAGTAAAGTAAAGTCTATATCTGTTTCTATTTGTGTCATGGCGTGGTGGAATCAGGCGCTCATGAATTTTTGGGTATATGGGGTTATTGATATCATCTTAAAGCCTGTTCATTTACCTTAATTTTTGGTGAAAAACTATCCATCTATGTTGAATAGATTTTGAAATATTTGCGATTGAAGGAGGTCAGGGTCGCCGAGTATCAGTTGTAAAATTAGCGAGAAAATGGCCGCAAAAATTTAGGAACTTCCTTAGGCTGAGCGTCTTTGGAAACTTGACAATTTACTTTTTTTGGGCCTTTAATCAATGCATGTTTTTAAAAGTAAAATCCACGCAAAAATGTGTTTTTTAAAGGACATAAAAGGTGTAGAGCAGAAAAAAGAAAAATAGAAAAAAATTGCCCTTTGACCAAAAAATGCTGAATTCTTTGATTTCATTATTTTGACGAGCGCCTGATTTCACCATGATGCCTCCCATTTTAAGATGAGGAATGAGACTAGGACCAATCAGTGCACCTCACAAACTGTACAACATACTAGGTTTTCAATTTTTTGAAATTTTGACTCGCTACAATGCTGAATGACAGCAACATGTTACACAGAACGAATTAATTTTAGGATGACTTTTTATAGACTTCATATAGTGCCAAGAAACACTTTCATTTATCCCCCCCCCAAATCCCCCCCCCACCCCCTCCCCGAATTAATTTTCTTAAATCACTGTTTATTTTGTAAACTTTATTGGAATTGTTTTAGTTAAAGAAATACAGTAGCTCTGAATCGTAACTTGCAAGTGCATGATGATGTACACTGTCGTCTTGATTGGTTTGAACATTTCTGTGTTTTTCTTTTGCCTGATACTTTTACCTCAGTGTCGGCTCAACATTTTTATGGCTAGCTCTCACTTTTGCCCCTTTCAAGAGGAGAAATTTTTCCTACCAGCCATCTATAATGTATATATTTCCAAGCGGGGCTTTAAATTTTAGGCAGCATCGTGAAACCAGGCACTTGTCAAAATTATCAAAGTGAAGAAAGGGATATTTTTCCGCAGGTCTGTGAATTTTTATCGAATTTTGTTTTGTGGCTCAAACCCTTTCATGCCCATTAAAGAACACATTGGTGTGTGGATTTCATTGAAAAGACATGATTATTAAAGGCACAAAAAATGTAAATTTTCAGTTTCCACGGACTCTCAAGTTAAGGAAGTAACTATATCTTTGGCGGCCATTTTCTCACAGAGGTTACTTCTGAAACTAGGTGATCTCCACCTCCTTCAATCAAACATATCTCGACTTCTATTCATGATAAATGGATATTTTCTTCACCCAAAACAAGACAAATAATCAAGCTTTAAGATGATACCAATAACTCTCTATATGACCCAAAATTGGCGAGAGCCTGATTCCACCATGTCGTGACACAGAATATGTTTGTCACTCCCCCAAGTGATCCCCATCACCCACCAAATTGACCAAATCACCCACTTGTGACATGGGTGGCCTAGTGGTTAGTGTCTCAGACTCACAACAATAAGGTCGTGGGTTCGAATCCCATCAGGGGCCCAACATTGTGTCTTTGGGAAAGGCACTTTACATGACATTTTCCTCACTTCACCCAGGTGGAAATGGGTGCTCGGCTTTGGACAGAGAAGGTTTCTTGTCAGTTTGTTAGTGTTTGAGTGCATGGGATCTGCAGCTTGCACTGTATGATTCCCTGGAAGTGGAGAATTCGTTGTGATTGTTCTAGGGTCTGCTGGGTACTAATAGTTATAAAGGGCAGCTTGCTGTAGAGCATGAATGTGCACTGTGTATATATACAATTATTATTTTTATTATTATTATTATTATTATTATTATTATTATTATTATTATTATTATTATTATTATTATTAATATTATTATTATTGTTGTTGTTATTATTAAAATTCTATTTATATTATTATTATTATTATTGTTATCATTATTATTATTATTGTTATTATTATTATTGTTGTTGTTGTTTTTGTTATCATCATCATCCTTGGCGTCGGCGTCGTTATTGTTATTGTTGTTATTGTTGTTGTTATTAATCATTATTATCATACTTTATTATTATTTCTATTATTACTATTATGATTATGATATTATTATTATTATCATTATTGCTGTAAGTAGTGGTAGTGGGCGATATTGCTCAGGTTTGCTAGCACTGATTGACCTTGTTGTAGCACCGTCCTCCTCTTTAGGCCAAGTGCAGCAGCTTCATCGAGTTCTACAAGAACCTGGACCCGGAGAAGAAAGGCCCCTTTTTGTGTGCGCTGGCCCGAAGCTTTGGCTTTGAGAAAGAGACGGTGATGGGATGTGCTTCTGGCATCTCTACGGCAGTGGTGAGTTAAAAATCTTGACTGGTTTGAGATTTTTTACGATTTTTCCGGAATAAGTAATTTATTATTATTTTTTAAGATTAATTGTTTTTTATATTAGGGTTGAGGGAGGGGGTGGTAGATGGTATTTTTCTTGTGGAGTTTAAAGCAATATGTGGTCGTTAACCCAGATTTCGGCGGATCCGAAAAATCTTGACCTACACCAAATGTGGGCATTGCCCTACCTATTGGAGAAGTTAGGTTTCATTGGTGTGTATATTTGTTTGGTTATAGAAAGAACTCTTCTTGTATTTTAAAGAAACTGAACAAAGGTTCTCAAACTTTACCTTTGATTTCCTCAAAACAGCATTTTCCGGGATAGCCCCCTTATGCTTAAAAGCGACCATGTCATGTCCAAGTGTTTGGGCTTTTTCTAGAACCTCGACCCAGAAAAGTACAAACTGAAAATGTCTCCTTGAGGTGTTTCCTTTTCAAATTTTAGTGTTTATTGCTCAGTGTTCAATTAGCCGGGGTTTTTTTTGTAATTAAAAAAAACAACAAAATAACTGAAGTGAACCCAACAATTTTTTGCAGGAGAAATCAGGGGCCAGCTTTTATGTGGCAGCGGACAGGATGCGAACTGCTCTTAGCCCGAAATTCAAGACCCTTTTTGTCCACATCGGGCGTGTGAAAGATGGAGTCAAATTTCTCGTGGATCTTCGAGCCGATGTCTTAGTAAGTTTTCTTCTTGTTTAGTTATCTCTTGAAATTTTGTGCTTGATATTCTTTACTCTTTCTTTCCGCAATAGTATTTTAACTCATCTTTTTCTTCTTCTGTGCGTTTCCCCACTATGTCCCAGGGGTAGTCTACTGCTGGTTCTTTAACCTGGAGTGCAACTGATTATTAAAGGCACTTTACACGAATTTTCCTTACTTCGCCCAGGTGGGAATGGGAACCCGGCCATAGAAAGCAAAAGGTCTTGTCAGTATGTTAGTGTTTTATACGCCTATAAATGGCAGCTTGCACTGTATGCTTCCCAGGAAGTTGAGGTTGTTTCAGAATGCTCTCAGGTCTGCTGGGGTAATAGTATAGATTGTGACGCACATAGAGCTTTCTGTTGAGTGGGGATTTGCGCTATACAAATGCTATCTATTATTATTATGTCCGTTTTTCCTACTTTTGTTGGGCCTATTGCCATCAGGCAAACTAATTCTGATTTCAAAGGTACTCTCTCTCTCTATATATATGTTTTTATATTGACTGAAGTATTTAAGTTTTGGTAGGACTTTTGAATTTTGCCCTGGTGACAGCCGAAGCGTACTCTTATCGAATTTAAGACTGCCAAGGGATCTTTAAACATGCGCAACTTGCACACGGGACATCCGATTTTCGCCCTTATCCGAGAAAGCTTGGTGGTAGATCAGGGGTGTGGCTGAAAGACTGCAGTTAGAAGGAGCCAGGATTAGCAGTAGAAAGAGTCAGGAGCCAGAGGAGGAGGAATGAAAGGGGGGGGGGGGCAGAAAATGGAGATGGAAGCAGATGAAAGAACATGACCAGAGAGCAGGAGAAGAGGTGAAAGGAGAAATTTGTTGAGAAAAAATGTTTTCATCACTGTCAGGTTTCGAACCCAGGACTTATTGAATGAGAAGCGAACCCTGTACCCCTTGACCACGACTGCCCCCGTTATAACTGATGACATGGCACAGTCATGGGTCTCAAAATGCCGGGATTTAGCCGATTTCTGCTACCGCCATTTCCTCCGCTAACCTCCACTGCTGGGAGGGGCACCTCCCAATAATGCGCCACCACTTTCTGTACATTATCAAGATTGTAAATATTTGGTGAGTGACTCTTTTACTTGAAACTATCTTCCAAACACTCAATTTGGTATGACATAATCTTGGTTTAGTATTAGTATAGTATAGTATAAGGTTTTACGGCGCTCTTGGTTTGATAAATAGATGGTTTTTATTTCAGTATACGAGGGTTCAACAGTATAATAATAGTGGGTGTCTCGCGAAAATGGTCTTCTGTTTAGTTTTTAGTAAGAGTTTTACGGCACTTGGAACACAACAAGGTCCTATAAGTGCCATATATTAGAGGTGTTACAAGCGAGTAACAAACACAAAAAAGAAGGAGAGATCTGGACGATGGATGTTTGATAGGAAAGAAGGCATACATACTAGAGCACCCGTCAATCTGCGATCACGCGGAAAGTTCTTCCTTTTTAAAAATTCTGAGTTAAAACCCATGCACGGTGCATGAGCTTGTGGCTCTTGTGGTAGACCACCAGCTGTGACCTGTCTCGGTGGTTGGAAGTGGAGACGGGGATGGAGAGGGACAAATCTCAGTGCTGCCAGCATGCCGTAAGCTAACAAAACGCCTTTTTTCATTTTGACGCCAAAATTTTTAATTTGCTTAATCGAGAGCCTGATCGTGTGAAAAAAATCAAAGTGAAACTGGGACTAGTTTTTTAATAAATTCGAATTCAAATTTCAGAAAAACTATATTTTTTAAATTGTTGCGTTGACAAAAAAACTCTCTCTTTTTCTCGAAACTGCTTTGAATTAAAAAAGGCGTTTTGTCAGCTTACGGCAGTGTGGTGGTGATTACAGATATCCCATTTCATTTGGCCGGTGTCAGTTTCAGCTGGTGATCTGGACTCATAGATGTCACTGGTCTCTGCCCACACTGGCGTCCTTTCCCGCCTTTATGATATTGATTGATTGTGCACCGTACTTTCAGTAATGTCAAATTTAACCTTTTATTTTGTAATTCATCTCCTCTGCCCCGTTCTCATGATAGCGACTGATTATGCACTGCGCTTTCAGTAATGTCCAATCTATACACATCTCTTCTTTTTTTTTTTTTTTGGTTGTATACTTTTTAGACATTTTTTTGGTCCACCTTTTTTTGCTTTGTGGACATATTGTATTTAATATCAGTACAATAATTTGTTGATACCTTGGTCAGTTACTGTTGCACACTGTATGGTATTGTAAAGCGCCTAGAGCCTGTGTGCTTTAATCGGGGTTGAGCACTATGTAAATGCCATTTATTATTATTTATTATTTTCAGGCGATTGTGGGCTTCTCTGCACTTAGTGCTGTGTACGAGTTGAAACCTCCCCCCCCCCCCCAACCCCTATAGTGTACTGACACATGTGTAACATTATAAATTCATACACCTTTTAATTCATACTCATCTCTGCTCTACGCTGGGTAAAAAATCTTTTACAGCCCATTTATTTTTGCTTTTTCAAAAAAGAAACTAAAGCACTTATGGTCTGTGACAGAAAATCACTCATTTATACTGTTTTTGCGTTATCGAGTTGTTGGCTGGTGCTCTGATGTGGTTTGCTCCTTCTTTCCTATCAAATATCTATCATCCACATCTCCGCTCTGTAGGTGGTTGGCGGGTGGGTGCTCTGGTGTGGTTTGCTCCTTCTTTCCTGTAAAAAAATCTATGGTCTCTATTTCCCCTCTTTCTTTTTTGTGTTTGCTGCTCTCTTGTAACACCTTTAATCTTTGGCACTTATATGACTTCATTTTGTTGCAAGTGCTTTAAAAGTCCTACTAAAACTAAAAAAAGAAATATCTCCCCTCTTTCTTTTTTTGTTTGTTACTCTCTCACCTCACCTCACGTTTCTGAGTGGTCTGATGGGGTAGGAATAAATAGTGTAAAGCGCACAGAATTTGCTGTAGAGTGGGGTTGTGCGCTATACAAATGCTATTTATTATTATCATTATTATTATTATTATTATTACTATTACTAGACACAGACCCGTTCTACAAACGGTGATATGGCGATAGGAAAGCCCTCGATAAAATGTTTGTACCGGTACCTGTTTCATTATCGTAGCACCTCTGTGTAGACAAGATTGCTGGTATATGCGCCATCTGGAACTCCGTCCTGGGCAGCAGGTCTGTTTGCATGTATCCTAATAGAGTCCCCGGACCCAACATGACTCATTGCAACTTATAATTGTCAATGTGAAAAAAAATCGCCCTGTAAAGAAAACCCCATCCGTTTCAAGTCTGTCCCTGAGCTTTGTTGGCAGTCATTGCAAAAGCAGGTCTAACTGGAAATTGTTTCCATCGCATATGGAAGTGAAATATGTTGTCTGAAGGCATGAGGGGAATCCTTGGGATGAAAAGTCTCTTTCCGGCATGTGGACCGCAAGCAACAGCTACACCAATTACATGTTGATGAAGGCATTGAACCGCATATCGAGTCCCGTTTGCAGTGGCCTTTTGTGGGATCCAAATTTCTCAGCAACATGACAAAGTCAGTTTGTGGGGTGGCATACCAGACGGACATTGAGAATTGATAAATTCGATGGGGTATTGGTGTTCATTTTCTTCCACCGAATCACTGCTCCTGTAGACTTTTTCTTCTCCGGAAAAGGACTGCATGATCAGGTTGTTGATTCTGCTTACTTTTGTGTTGGTAGGACAGATGATACAGCGGGAAGCCAGCCAGTCAGGATTTGTGTTAGACTGCAAGTTACCGAAGACAAAATTTATCAACTCTCGTTCGCTGTTCACTGTGATGTCATCTGGCAGTTTTATCGCAGACTCTCCAATTTGCTTGCATACGTTGTGTTTGCCATCACCAATGTTCAGTAGATAGTTGGAGAAATCAGCAGTCTCATATGTAAGCAAAACCCTCATGTTTCTTGTCAGTCTGAGCACATTAACATGCTCCCACAGATATGATTTCAGCGTTGCATTGACTCTCTGTGGTCTTGAGTCATGGCGAACTACTGGTAGTATTTTGCGCCAGCCACCTGACATGAGCACAGTTAGCCCACCGAACAGAGAGTTATTCCCACATATGTCTTGAGGTGTTCGGTCTATGGCTTTAAAGATAGAGATGAGAATGGTTGTAAAGGCAAGATGTAACTGAGGTCCAAATCTTAACGGAGATGCTTCTTGCATTGCTGCATCCTTCTCAGTGTCACCAAGTTGGTTGCATGCGTCTTGATAAGATGTACAACTTGATCCATTTACTCGATGAAGCACAATATGAAACGGAAATAGTCCCTAGTAAAAAAACAACTAATATACCGTGGGCAAAAAGAAGCAGCTGAAATAGAACTATGTGGCGCACACATACGACAAAACACAAATGGCACTTCTGTTCTTGCTAACTGCTGCAAAAAAGTACAAATCTGTCGCACACACACACAACAAAACACAAACCGCACTTGTGTTCGTGTTAACTTCTCCAAAAAAGTAGAACTCTGTGGCGCACACACACGACAAAGCACAAATCGCACTTCTGTTCTTGCGAACTACTCACATGCACGAAGAAGCACCATAAGAAACGGAAGTAGTCCCCAGGAAAATATGAAATGGCTAAAGGCAGAGTGAAAACATCCGAGAGCTTCGATTTACAGGAAAAAACCATCAAACCTGAAAAATCAAAAGGTAGTTTCCGAACTTTGAAAATATGTCCACGTAACCCTTTGGGGCAATTCTTGTCCGAATCATATTTTTGTAGATTTTATGGGCACCTGTGTAAAAAGGTTTTACTGACCCCTCTAACGGGCTTAGCTCCATTATAATAAGATGATGATGATTATTATTATTGTTATTATTATTATCATTATTATCTGTAATATTTATCATTATTATTATCATTATATTATTATTATCATTATTATTATTATAATATTATTATCATTATTATTATAATTA
>NW_004798177.1:205313-207761 GCF_000002075.1 Aplysia californica
TCCTCCCCCTCCTCCTCCTCCTCCTCCTCCTATTACAATTCTGATCGTGTACCAGGTTTCCAACTACGAGGCCGTGCACAAAATCCGGACGTTGGAGGACATCAAGCGACGCCTGGGTCCGTACCGACGCTGCTACATCTTCACTCACAACAGCATGCCCCGCGAGCCCGTGGTCGTCCTGCACACTGCCCTCATGTCAGAGATTGCCGCCAGCATTCATGTGAGTCTTTCTTCACACCCAATTAGTCGTTTTATGCACAAGGGGGCTATCCTGAAAAATGCTGTTTTGAGAAAATCCTAGGTAAAGTTTTTGGATCCTTGTTAAATTTCTTAAAAAGACAAGGAGAGTTTTCTCTATAACCAAACAATTATACACACCCATGAAACCAAACTTCTCCTATAGGTAGGGCAATGCCCACTTTTGGTGTAGGTCAAGATTTCTGGAACCTCGGAAATCTGAGTTAGCCTGCTTGTCCTTTAAAGCGACCAGTTGGATGTTAGTTGTTTCAGCCCCTGTAAAATGGGTGGCAGCTTGCACTGTATGCTTCCCAGGAAGTTAAGTTACTTCAGAATGCTATCAAGTCTGTTAGAGTAATAGTACAGATTGTAAAGCATGTAGAGCTTGCTGTTGAGCAGGAATTTGCGCGACACAAAAATAAATCTCTGTCATCATAATCTATTATGTTAAAGATCAAGATGCCACCATCTAAAACAGAGAGGTTGTGGCCTATAAAAGCCACGAGCTGCCTCATGTCATGAAAACAGATTACTAAAAATATAGTGTAACCGTACCTGTATAGGAGAGAGAAGCCTGTACATTGTTATTTTCTGTTTTTTATTTTGTTTTGTTTCTCTGGAGTTCTCAAAGGAAGCAGGTTTTTTAAAACTCTTTCATTATCTCGTGCCTGTGCACTAACCTAGTGATGGGGGTCTGTGGTAAAGTGGTTAGACGCTTTGCTGTTGCTTACAGGAGACCCGAGTTCGATTCTTGAGTGGGGATTCTTTTTTCTCGAGTGTCTCTGTCTTTCTTTTTTTTGTTTTTTTGTAAGTGTTTTACGGCGCTCGCAACTGCATAAGGTCATATGAGCGCGTGGGACACACCTAATATTTTCAGTTGGTAGGAAATTTTGAATTTTGCCCGGGTGGCGGCAGAAGCCTATTCTTATCGATTTTAGACCACCAAGGGATCTTTAACGTGCGCAACTTGCACACGGGCCCTCAGAAATTTTTCGTCCTTGTCCAAGAAGGCTAGGTGTAGATCTTTCCTACCAGAAGATCAGGGGTGTGGAAAAAAGACAGCAGTAAGGAGGAGCCAAGGAGTAGCAGTAGAAAGGCTGCAGAAAGAGTCAGGAGCCCAGAGGAGGGGGCAAAGGAGGTGAGGGGTGGGGGCAGAAAGTGGAAACGAAAGCAGACAACAGAACATTGCTAGAGAGCAGGAAATGAGGTGAAAGGAGACAATTTTAGAGAAGAAAATTTTTCGGTCGCTACCCAGATTGGAACCCGGGACCTTTGAATGAGAAGCCAACACCTTAACCTCTAGGCCACAAGAGCCCCCTCAGTCTTTCTGCTGGGGTGTTATTGTATCTGTTTCAGCCCGGGTTAGCCCTCACAGGATGGGTCAGAAGCCTGCCTCTTAAATTATCTAAATTATGTCAATTGGTGTATAAAAATAAAGATAGATACATTGGAAAAAAGATATTTTATTCTTCTTTCTTTTTTTTCTTCTTCCCATCCATCATTCTGAGCCTGAGATATAATAAATACATTGAAAGAAAAATGATTATTTTTTCCTTCCTTTTTTTTTTCCTTCGCGTCCATCATTCTTATCCCGAGATATAATTAATACATTATAAGAAAAATTAATTTTTTCCTTCTTTTTTTTCTTCTTCCAGTCCATCATCTTAAGCCCAAGGTACCGATCGCTGTACACAGAAGGCTACCCAGATTTTTACTCGGTGGAGACCCGGTCGCCCCCGGGATTGCCCCTGACCCCGACCAACCCAGAGCCCCAGGAGCCCATGCAGGGGGCGTCGGTTCCCTCCTCCTCCTTCTCCGCCTCGCTCCTTGACGAGGACAAGGAAGACCCCACGCAGATCTCCTGTGCCGTCTTTTATTCCATCACGTCCACGCAGAAAGGTCAGAGAATGTTGAAAAATTATGTTTTTGTCTCTTTTTTTTTTTTTCTTTTTTTTTTTTTGATCTTTGGTATCGACTACTTTAAATTTTGTCTGGTTTTTTTTAAATGCTTTACTTGGTTTAGGCAATTTTTGTCTGTTTTTTTTTGGAGGGGGTGGTTTTTTGATTACCCTTTTATTGGCATCAGCAATTATTGTCTTTTTAAAATTTTGTTTTGTTTTTTCCCGTTTATTTGTTATCGCCAATTTTTGTGTTATATTGTTGTTGTTGTTCTTCTTGTTGTTGTTATTATTATTATTATTATTATTATTA
>NW_004798177.1:207932-231819 GCF_000002075.1 Aplysia californica
CCTCCTCCTCCTTTTCTTTCTTCTTCTCCTTCTTCTTCTTCTTTTTCTTCTTCTTCTTCTTCTTCTTCTTCTCCTCCTCCCTCTCCTTCTTCTCCTCCTCCTCCTCCTCCTCCTTCCTCTTCTTATCTTTAATATTGCACCTCGACAGGCCGACACGGTGTAGAAATAGGAAACTACCTTATCAAGTCAGTGGTGGTTATTTTTATTGTTATTATGATGATGATGATGATGATTATTTTCATTATTATTATTAATTATTATTATTGTTGTTGCACCTGGGCAGGCCTGCACGGTGTGGAGATGGGGAACTACCTGATTAAGTCGGTTGTGCGCAAGCTCCAGGAAGAGTTCCCACACCTCCAGAAGTTTTCCAGCCTTTCGCCCATACCGGGCTTCCGGGACTGGCTGCTCTTTAACGTCAACCACAACATCAACGCTCGCAGTAGGTGGACGTTTGTTTGTTTGTTTGTTTGTTTGTTTGTTTGTCTGTCTGTTTGTTTGTTTGGCTTCCGGGACTGGCTGCTCTTTAACGTCAATCACAACATCAACGCTCGCAGTAGGTGGACGTTTGTGTGTTTGTTTTTGTTTGTTTGTTTGGCTTCTGGGACTGGCTGCTCTTTATCGTCAACCACAACATCAACGCTCGCAGTAGGTGGACGTTTGTTTGTTTGTTTGTTTGTTTGTTTGTTTGTTTGTTTGTCTGTCTGTTTGTTTGTTTGGCTTCAGGGACTGGCTGCTCTTTAACGTCAATCACAACATCAACGCTCGCAGTAGGTGAACGTTCTGTACTTTTGTTTGTTTCTTTGTTTGTTTGGCTTCAGGGACTGGTCACCCCTTGGGATAGTCAAATTTATAGGTTGAGATTTTACAATTCAATTTACAAGTATGGAGTAATAAAAACATCTTAAGCGTGAAGAAAACGACATCATTTGGAAATCTTCAAATTTCACCGCGTATCGATTTTCGGCCAATATCTCCATTTTGGGATTCAGAGAAGTAACTCGTTTGGACAGTAAACCTCACGTCATATGGTCCTTTTTTACAGATGCGGGCGAGGAGCCACAGTCCCCCATCCTGTTGCCCGAGGAAGTGACCAGTCTCCGACCCTTCAAGCTGGCCAGTCAAGCATCCGTTCTGGAGTTTTTCAAGGACCAGCTCTTGACTCATGATTGGTACAGGGACCAGAATGTGAAGGAGGTAAACTTTCATTTTCCTCTTTGCATGATTGTGGACAAATTTTCTCCACTGTCTGAGAAAAAATAATGTCAAGCACCAGTTTTAGAGTTTTTAAAAGATCGGCCCTCGATCCGTGAGTGGTACAGGGATCAGAACTTGAAAGCTGGTTGGAGGGAGCCTCTGGTTGGTCCTACTTTTTTACTTCTCCTCTGTTGTTTCTGTCCGTCTTTTTTCCTTTTTCTCAGTGCTAAATGAACAGTATTATGTTGATGTGCTTCTCTGTATTCAAAAAAGGAGGTCAAACTTAGTTTTCATCCCGCATCTGAGTAATGTCAACACCAACGATGTACAAATTTTTTCCCCCTCTCTGAAAAGAATGATCTCCACTATGAATACACCTGGATATATATATATATAGGTCAGGTGTTGCCATCAGTAATTGCAAGGGCTGTCCAGAAAGTAAGGTGAATGTGGTCACAACTTTGATGGGATAAGATAAATCTTTATTGTCCAGATGTTGGTGCATTGGTTAAGTTTTTCTCACACAAAACACACGCGCATGCACGCACGCACGCACGCACACAGGCACGTAGGCAATGGTCTGGTGTCATTTTAAGGGACCAAAGTATTGTATTTTTCTACAGGCTTTGTTGTCTGGGGAGAATCTGACACGCTTCATTGTTCATCTTTTTTAGCTCTTATGACAGTCTGTAAAAAGAATGATCTTGAAAAAGGGCTTAAAAAAAAAATTTAATTCAAAGACTGATTTTGTTCAAAGTTATCCTTGATTCTAAACATGGCAAATAGAGTTGATTTCCAGTGTTTCAACGTTATTGGCCTCATTAGTGTTACTATAGAAATACTGTCCAAATTGTTCAAAATGGCCACCCATTGTTGAGGAGGAAAGTAGTTGTCTTAAATAAGTGAACATCTACATATTTTTATTCTATTTGAAAAAACAAAAAAAATCAACCCAAGCGGTGGAAGTGGGAAATGGCCGTTTGTACTGGTGATTGTCTTGGACAGGTGACTATTAATCCTCTCCGTACGCCCTGGGGTCATTTTCACATTGTAGAATACTTCTTGTGTGAAGATCTCTTTGAAACTTTCAGTATTTCTCAAAAAATCGTTTTGACAGACTGCCATGCAGCGCTTACGGATCGGACTAACGAGCAAAGTTCCTCTTTGGAAAGTGGTGGCACAGAGTTCCACACGTCATATGGATAGTATAGTAAAACATGACGTACGGATAGGGTAAAGTGGTGGCACAGAGTTCCCCACGTCTATGGATAAGATAGTAAAACACGACGTACGGATAGGGTTAAGTGGTGGCACAGAGTTCCCCACATCGTATGGATGGTGGCACACAGTAAAACACGACGTACGGATAGGGTTGAAGTAGATTTGACTCAATTTTTTTTCGATCAGTAAATATTTTTTCCATTTTTACCTCTCACTATGCTGTCCTACTGTTTGAAATGTCTGACAGGTGATGAAAGGTCCTCTCCTGAGACTTTGCGCTCACTATCTGTACGTTGAGAAGAGACGCAAGTTGGCCCTCAATCCCGTTGGTACGTCAGACAGATCTTTGTTAGTTTGGTTCTCCAGTTGAAGTAAATGTGATCTTTTATTTTATAGAAAAGTTAGTATGACGTTTTGCAGCCTGTTGTGAGTTTAAGGTAATTTAATGTTGTTGTTGTTTTCGTTGTTGTTGTTGTAGTTTTGGTTGTTCTAGAAAGGTAATTTGCAGTTAGCTTTGTGTTTAAGTACTTGGAATATTTTGTAATTTTTGTTTTGACAAAAGTGGTACTTTATAAGATCTTAACAACTTACATTTAAGTAACATGAGTAAGTGTCATATTTTATGTGTGTGAAGTTTGAGCTTATTTGACATTTTGAAGCTTTGTGTTCATAAGTAAGTACACACTCTCATTCATACAAGATTTATACGACATGTTTATTTAATTCTTTCTCTCCACCTTTGTATTCCATTCTTTCTCTCTTGTCTGTTTATTCCATTCTTTCTCTCTTGTCTGTTTATTCCATTCTTTCTCTCTTGTGTGTTTATTCCATTCTTTCTCTCTTGTCTGTTTATTCCATTCTTCTCTCTTGTGTGTTTATTCCATTCTTTCTCTCTTGTGTGTTTATTCCATTCTTTCTCTCTTGTCTGTTTATTCCATTCTTTCTCTCCATCTGTTTCTGCTTCTTCTTTCCTATCAAACATTTGTCGTCCTTATCTCTCCTCCTTCTTTTTTGTGCTCCTTCTTTTTTGTGTTTTGTTACTTTCTTGTAACACCTCTGATCTTCGGCACTTATATGACATTATTGTGTTGCAAGTGCCGTAAAACACTTACTAAAACAAAAACGTCTGTTTCTCTCCCTCTCCTCTCTAATAAAATACTTTCTCCTCTCTATGCCACACCAAACTTACTATCTCGCAGTCTCTCATTCTACTCTCTCTCTCTCTCTCCGTCCGTCTGTCTGTCTGTCTGTCTGTCTGTCTGTCTGTCTGTCTGTCTGTCTGTCTGTCTGTCTGTCTGTCTGTCTGTCTGTCTGTCTCTGTCTATTTATTTCATTCTTTCCTTCCGTCTGTTTCTCTCCCTAGCCTCTCTGACAAAATGTGAGGGGTGCTGACAAAATGAGTTACCTCTCGCAAAAACAAAAAAAAGTAGATATCGGCCAAAAATTCACCTCAGGGTCAAATTTGCAGATTCTAAACCAATGCCATTCTCTTCAAGTTTTACATCATATCTTTTATTATTTCATACTAATAAATTGCAAAAACTCTGTCTATAAATTTGACACCTTTATTTCCAGCGGGTTGAAATCTGCGAAGTAACTCATTTTGTCATAAATACTTTCTGCCTCTCTATACCACAGCAAACTTTCACTTTCTCTCCCTATCCTCTCTAACAATTACTTTCTCTCTATACCACAGAAAACTTTCTCTTTCTAGCCCTAACATCTGTAACAAATACTTTCTCTCTATACCACAGCAAACTTCACACTTTCACTTTCTCTCCCTCTCCTGTCTAACAAAATACTTTCTCCTCCTCTATGCCACAGCAAACTTTCTATCTCGCAGTCTCTCATTCTACTCTCTCTCTCTCCGTCTGTCTGTCTCTCTTTGTCTGTTTATTTCATTCTTTTTTTTCATCTGTTTCTCTTCCTAGCCTTTCTAACAAAATACTTTCTCCTCTCTATACCACAGCAAACTTTCACTTTCTCTCCCTAGCCCCTCTTTTTAAAAGTTTTTAGTAGAGGTTTTACGGCGATCGCAACTGCATAAGGTCATATGAGCGCCACTAGCCTCTCTAACAAAATACTTTCTCCTCCTCTCTACGCCATAGCAAACTTTCACTTGAGCAACGGGGCTCAGCTGTTCCGCATCAACTTCCTGGCGGACACGACCCACCGCGGGCTGCAACAGTCGTGCTCCATGATGGTCAACTACCGCTACTTCCTGGAGTTCACCGAGTACAACAGTCGCAACTACGTGGAGAATCAGCAGATCTCCGTGTCCGAGAGTGTCCTCAACCTTCTGAATCCTCAGCAAGGAGGCAGCTGATGAGAAGGAAGGGCAGTCCAAGAGAGTTATGTTATGTGCAGACTGACTCGGAAGCACTATGTTATTATGGTCAAGAAATTAAAAATTTCGGTGTTATATGTTGCCGTAAGGTGAACCATTAGGTACGGTACTCAGCCCTGCCCTGCCAAGTTCTACGGTAAAATTGGAGCTCTCCGATTTATTTTTTCCTCCCTTGTTGAAAAAACCTTGATAGGACTTACATTAAATTCAATTTTTTTCTTGCTTTCCTTTTCTGTCAGACCAAATTAAATGTGACGTATTGTAAATCAGGGGAAAATAGGCCTGCACATTTTTTTCAGTGTGTGTTTATTTGAAGTATGTGCATGGCTTATCATAGATGATGTGAAAATACCATTTTTATTTTGATGTTTTCAAATGACGTTTATTTTTCACCTTTGGCAATATTTATGTAATTTTACTCGACTTGGGTTTGGGAGCCTGTGATTTTTTTCCCCCTAAACCCCTGTTTTTAAAGGATTCTGGGGTTAACTCCTATTTTTTTTAAGGAATCTCATCCGAGGTAAACTCCTATTTTTTCTGAGGATTCTGAGTTAAAACTCCTTTTTTAAAAGGATTTTGAGGTTAACTCCTTTTTTTTCTGTAGAATTTTGAAGTGAACTCCTATTTTTTGGAGGACTCTGAAGTCAACTTATGTTTTTTGGAGGATTCTGAAGTTAACTCATATTTTTTTTTTTAGGATTCGGAAGTCAACTTATGTTTTTTTGAGGATTCTGAAGTTAAAGTGCTGTTTTTTGGAGGATTCGGAAGTTAGACTTCTGTTTTTTGGAGGATTCGGAAGTTAAACTTCTGTTTTTCCTTGGATTCTGAAGAAAACTCTTATTTGTTGGAAGATTCTAAAGTCACCTTCTGTTTGAGTCCATAAAGTGCTTGGGAGGCCAGGAGGCCAGGAAGCCAGGGTACTGTTCCATATATCCAGAAATCTTCTGTGCGTGTTTTTCACAGTATCTGTGACTCATGTTGCCCGCGTGTACCGGACGTCTATGTGTACCGCGGTATATAGACGGAAATCTTGTGCAAGTGTTGCTGCAGGTATAAGACACTGGTTTGGGGAACTCATATATTAGTAGGCCTATCTTTGCTAAATATGTGAGGCGTGCTGACAAAATGAGTTATTTCTCAGATTTGAGTCCGACGGAAATATATGCGTCAAATTTATAGGGTGAGTTTTTGCAATTCATTAGTATGAAAACAGGTCTCTGTAAAACTTGAAGAGAACGGCATTTGTTTAGAATCTACAAATTTGATTCTGGTGTCAATTTTTGGCAAATATCTCCATTTTTTAATTGCGAGAAGTAACTCATTTTGTCAGCACCCACCACATAATGCGTATTTTTATACTTGCTATACTTGTACATTAGCATCTAGGGTGTAGTGGTTAAGTTCTTCATCGTTGCTTGCAAGAGATGTGCCAGAACCCGTCTGCTGGGACATTTCAGTAACCCACATTTAGCACTTTTTAAGGCCCCCCGGGAAAGTGTTGAGTTCCTGCGTGCTGTCGGCATCGCTGACCGTTTATGACGCCACAGCGCCAGAAGAAAGAGAGAGAGAGAGAGAGAGAGAGAGAGAGTTATTCAGCTGTGGTGCAGAGAACTTTATAGTCTAGTGTCTCCCCCTTGGCGCTCATGTGACCTTATGCAGTTGGGAGCCCCGTAAAACCTTACTGAAACTAAACTAAAAGACACAGCAGAAAATTTATGAAATGCGCTGGCAGTTGTGTTGAATATTTATCATTCTAATAGAAACTTTGCCAGTCCTGTTTACGTTTATGTCTACCATTTCCACTGACCCGTGTCTTCCTCTGGCATCTACTAAACTAAACTGCACCAAAAGTCAAACTCGTGAGCTGAAAAATGAACGCAGCTGCAATTAAAAATTTTAAAATTTTTGTTACTCTCTTGTAACACCTCTAATCTTCTGTCACTCATATGACCTTATGCTGTTGCGAGCGCCGTAAAACCTCTACTAAAACTAAATATTTGCGAACTTACCTAGTTAAGGGGGTGTAGCTATGGTCAACACCCAAATGCTGTAGTTTTTGGTCTAACGCTTGCTTTTCTGCATCAAAGGGGGTGACATAGTACAAAAAAAGGTTACCAAGCAAAAAATTCAAGATTTTAGCCATAATAATCTCGAGCCATCAAAAATAAAGGATTGATTCAGCATTTTTAAAACCAATTTTATATTTTGTCAATCATCAGCATGCTTCAAGATAGAAGCCTAATAATATTTGGCATGGCGATTACTGTTGGTAGGTAGAATAACCTTACAGGGCCAAATTTGAAATTTCTGTACTGACTTGTGAGCCTTACAGTCCTTGTTATGCACCACATTCAGGTCTTCAATATTTTAAGATTTTGTAAAATAAAAAGGCCTAAAATTTCAAAGGTGTACATAAAAAAGAAAAATGCTACTGTAAGGTTATAGAGAAATATGTATAAAAGATTGTGTGCAAATTTGAAACACTTCTGACGGTAACTTTCTGAGATCTACTCAATATAGTGTTGCAACCTGGTCAGATAAACAATTCTGAGAAAACTGCAAAGAGAGATAATTTTTGGTGAAGATTTTCCTACATTGCTACCTCTCTCAAATGCTTTTTCCAGCTACTTCTAAGTTTGATAAGGAATTAGGCTTCTAAAGATGGATCCTTTTAAGAATACAATTTTGATAATAACTTCAGCATTTTCTCTGAAACAAAATAATATGTTTTTTTCTTGGTAACAACATTGAGTTGGCTTTTAAAAAAGGGGGCTCTCCTGCAAAATTAAAATATCTGCAAATGCTGGATTTGAAAAAAGGACGACAGCTGTTCAAAGTCTAACGGTGAGGGTAAATAAAGTAGCAACTGTCTGAGTTGTTTTAAACATTAATGTGAAATAACAACTCTCAAAGTTATCTTTACCTTTCATGTTAAACATTTATGTTACACTGCAACTATTTGAGTTGTCTTTATTATTTATGTGAAATAGCAACTGTCTCAGTAATCTCTAATAGCGGTGGATGGGTGGTTGGCGGGTACTCTGGTGTGGTTTGCTTCTTCTTTCCTATCAAACATCTATCATCCTTATCTCCCCTCCTTCTTTTTTGTGTTTGTTACTCTCTTGAAACACCTCTAATCTTCTGGTGCTCATATGACCTTATGCAGTTGCGAGCGCCGTAAAACCTCTACTAAAACTTAAAAAACTAATAGTGGTGGCGGTAGTAAAAAGCAACTATATTTTGTGTATCTTATGCCTGTCTGCCATGCTCAATATCAGTCGTAAGACGCACTGTGCTATTATCAGCTACGAGGCTCAAAAGGCAAAAAAGTGACTTTCTGTGAAATTTTTTAAATTATATATATATACAGAATCTTTTAAAAATTAATTTGTAGAATTTCCACTGTTTTGTTTGGATTTTGTTTTTGTGATCATTGTGTCTAGCAGTGCGTTAAACTCTCAACAGTTGCAGTAGGTTTGGGAATCTTCAGTTTAGAAAAGGTTTTCACGTGGCGTGATTAGGAACTTTAGGAGCTCCAACAACAGCACCCCCCCAGGGCAGTGCTACTAACTGAAGTGGGGATATTAACATGTTCTTATGCACAGTAGAATTGTAAATGGCTGATTTATCAATGTCATGCTCATACTGTGCTGGAACAACATGGGGGAACTGCTGCTTTTTCTTTCCTCATCCTTACTATCGTCATTTCCCTCTACTTCTTTTGTATGTTTGTCACTCCCTTGTGAACTACTATTTCCGGGGAGCCTTGATAGTCGAAGCAGACTTTTGTCCTGTTGAGGCTAGAGAGGTGAGCAGAGTAAGCCTGATTCCCCCTTTTGGACTTCTCTGTTGACATCCACCCCTTGGTGCTCATACACAGAATTCTACACTAAGTGTACTTTCTGCTAGGATTCAGATTGATCTTTTTGTAAAGAATGAGGATGTGACAACCAAACAATATTATCTGGTAAACAAAATGTTTTATCTGGACCAAACAAAAAAAAAGAAGAAAGCTCAGATCTGTGGACTAAAGTAAATAGATCTACATGTCTGTCCCCGTCGTTTTATGCAAGAAAAATTCTGAAATCATGCAAACTGAGCCCAAAAATGTGAAATTATGCGATTCTGTTAATTTTAACAAAGAATGAGAAAGGAAAATAATCAGAAATTATGCAAAAATGATCAAATTTTGCTAAATTATGCGGGGTGCATAAAACCAAGGGGACACACATGTAAAGGCGACATGAACTTCCTGTCAATACTAAACAAAATGAGACAGACAGATCGAAGGATTGGTGGAAATTTTATTGTTCAGATCATACGGTGTAAATACTGTAAACTCGGCTACTGTCATGAAGACAAGACGGGCGGCCTTTGTGTCTGTGTGCAGGGTCCTCACATTGAGCTGAAAAGTGTAGAAAATAATATCCACCCTCTTCTCACCCTCTCCCTTTTTTGTGTTTGTTTTTAGAAAAATAAGCCAGTGCCAAACCTTTCATCAGTTCCTTCTATTTGAAAATGCAGTTAAATAGTAAAACTTATTTTCATGCATTATTGCACTTGCACGTTTTAATGATCTGTACATGGGAATTTACTTTAAAGAGGAGAATTTGGAAATGCAATATTTCTTATAACAGTCTAACAGGGGTATTCAGATTAAAATGGGGGATGTGAATAAAGCTATTAGGCAAACACTATATTATATAGAAATTATGGTGTTTTAAAATGTCCAAAAGACATCTCATCTGTATTTATGGCTTTCCAATCAGAGGGTTGGATCAAACTTTCTACAGCTATATCAAGGGCCAACGGTAATCATTTTGAATAGTTAGTTACGAGTATGTCAATGTACAGATGGGACATAACATAATTATGTCACGGATTTGAAACATGTACATATATTTGGTACTTCAAACGTAAAGAACATTCTTAAAAAGACAAATTATTAATTTTTATCAAATTCGTCATGTCTGCTTGGATGTTGCAAGTCCTGGCTTGGTCATAACTGGATGGAAATAATGTGGATAAATATATTATATATATAGGTAGAATTTTAAAAGAGTCATCCCATGATTTTGTTTGGTATAATTAGTATAACGTTTGTGTGTATGGCACGATTTGATCTAGTTTTGAAATTATGATCTCGAAGGCAAAACTTTTTAGTCAGCGTTGGTAAGTTCAGGCTCAGCCAGCTTGCCAGGTGCCATGAAAAGAAATGAGTACATATATGAATATATGTAAATAAAATGTTATAAGTTGTCTGAAAATTCTTATTTTGTACTAGAACACAAGCATTTGCTACTAACAAAGGCAAATAGTTAACATTGCTACTTGTTCTCATATATATATATATATATATATATATATATATATATATATATATATATATATATATATAGAAAGAAATAATTTTCAGGAGAGAGGAAAAAAATGTTATGTTTTATATTTTTTCACAACCATACCAACATCATGAATATCTTCTTTCTTTTTTCAACATTTAGAATTTTGAATTTCCACAAAATATTTCTGGAGCGCATGCAACCAATACCAAAGATTAAGAAATTGTAATAGAAATTTTTCTGCAAATTTTGGACTTAATATAATAATATATCTGAATAGCTGGCCAGCGATGTTTGTATATATTTACATGTGTCACAACGCGGTGGAATCAGTAGCTTGTCAATTTTTGGGCATGTGAAGTTATTAGCATTATCTTAAAACTTTTTCATTTGTCTTGCTTTTGATGAAAAAATATCGATTTTATCTTTAACAGAAGTCAAGATATTTGCCATTGAAGGAGGTGGGGTCGCCTGGTTTCAGAAGTAAAATTAGCGAGAAAATGGCCATCAAAGTTTGGTGACTTCCATAGCTTTAGAGTCCTTGAAAACTGCAAATTTACATTTTTTGTATGCCTTTAATCAAACTTTTTTTCTCCTTAAAATCCAAATGCAAAAGTGTTTTTGAATGATACAAAGTTTTGAGCCAAAAACAAAAATTTGAAAAAAATATCCAAACGTAATAAAATGCTAATTTCTCGGATTTCATTATTTTGACAGGCACCTGATCTCACCATGATGCCTCATATATATATATATATATATATATATATATATATATATATATATATATACACATGTATATGTTTGTATGTATACATCAATATTATTGAACGTTTCAGTTTGATGACAAGTTGGATGATGAGAGCAGCCATAGATTAAAGGCAAGAGCATCACAAAATCTTCAACCATCTCCCTCATCATACTATAACAATAAAATGCCATGACATGTCACACAAAAATACATGAATGTAGAAAGAAAGAAACCCCCCAAAATCCATGGAGCCTAAATTAATGGTCCAACAACACAAGACACAGGCTTATTACATTCGGCACAGAGAAGAGCCGGACTCAAAGAGATTTATTGTCAGTCGAGGACAATATTTATGCATGTAAAGAAATGACTTAATTATATTCATGGCGATCAAATTCCACAAAGATAATTTTATGATGTATGGTTCTACTATTTCTGTTCTTGTGCTGTGCTTTACAGGTGGTGTTCGTCCTTCCTGAGGGAAGAAGACCTTCTTCATCATATCCGGGGGGTGGGGTGGGTCCTCAGGTGGCTGATTAAGCCAATCTTCGCCTTGAAGGTCCTTGGGCAGTGAGGGCAAGGTAGCGCTGTAGGGTAAATTCTGTTAAACCACAGTGTTGTGTAGTGTAAGCAGAAGTTGCCCGATGCCAGATTTATCTGAAGTGAGGTAAGCCGCTTAGCGAGCTTGTTAGCTGACAGTCTTACAATTGTTTGAACACGTGAACTACAGTACTGTAGCCGCGCAATCTGACAATTGTTTGAACACGTGAACTACAGTACTGTAGCCGCGCAATCTGACAATTGTTTGAACACGTGAACTACAGTACTGTAGCCGCGCAATCTGACAATTGTTTGAACACGTGAACTAAGTACCGCAGTCATGCAGTTTCACAAATATTCGAACATGTGAACTTCAGTTCTGTAGTTATACCATACAATCTCACAAATATTTGAACATGTGAACTTCATTACTGTTGTCTTACAATCTGATAAATATTTGAACACATACAGTACCGTAGTCATGCAAACATACATTAAAAAAGGCCTGATGACAGCTGTACTGCTGGGAAAAAATAGAGGTAAAGAGAAATAAAAGAAGACCTCATACACGATACATTGAAATTGAATTGTGAAATCCGACAGTGGTCTACGACTTCATGAGATCATACATCAAAGCAGAGGCATCGAGGAGAAAATGGAGGTCTGTCGTGACAAGGAGTAGGACACCAACTGACGAACGCAGCCACGTCGAGAGACGACAGGAGCCTACAGTCGCTACTGTAAAAAGCAACATGATTGTGATATATCTCTTTGGAAAGACGTCTTTAGGTGTCACTCATTCGCATGGTTCCATCGCTGAAGAACTCAAGATGAGAGGTTCTGCTCCACAACCGTCAACCACACGCAATGATCAGTCGAGCACCAACTGGCACACAGCCCAAATCTTTTCTAGCTCTTCAGTGTCTGCCATTGACTTGTGTTGCAATGTAATGTCCAAGACTGGGCACTCCTTATAATGGTAATCATCCGGTCCACCATGGAGCGCACCGTTTGACTCTTTTTGAGAACCAAATGACGTGTACTCAACTATAGCGAGACTTGTGTTCTTGCTCTTCGTCTGCGCAACTATCATCAATGATGTGCACCGGTACAGTGAAATCTTTAATAGACAGCAAAGAGTGGAGGCCATGCAAGTGCCCAGTCTAGGATTTTTATTACAATTCAAATCTATGGCGCCTGCATCAACATCAGTGACGCGAGTCACGGATCTGTCATTTGCAGGATTTGTTGCCATGGAAACCACAGTGGAGTCTGTTTGAGATAAAATCAAACTCACATCTTCTGTGTCGAAGGCGAAGAGCTTAACCACTACACCACAGACGCTACGCTACATCGGAATTACAATGTTCTATCCGACATTTTTGGCTGTTTTGAGTTACTAAGACCATAGGGTCAGAAACCAAATGTTCTATCTTCTCTAGATCTATATCAAAATCGTTGGATCATTTGAAGTCATTGTCAAGATATTCAAAGAAATACATTAAAAAACCTTGAAATGCTGCGAAACTCAAACAAATTTTGAGGCCAAATTTCTCCAAACTGGGTAAGCTACTGAGCAGATGGAACTTTGTAATTGTAAGGAGCTATTAACTAGTCCAGAATGTTTCGAAGCTATGATACTTTGGCCTATAGAAATGAAACCGATGGTGTTATGCTCCTGCCCAGAAACTGTTTCTTGAAAATTTTCCAATCGCAAAAAAAAACAACCTTCCGATCAAAATGATGAAAGAAGACTCAAAACGTATCTCTACTTTTATACCATTTACAGTGTGTGCTGATACTTGTCTTTTATTGAGGACCCCCAGACGACTTCGGCAATGGTTTTAGAACAAAACAAGAATAGATACATTTTGTACAGTAGCACAATTTCAGCACACACCATCATCATACATGTAATCATTTATCATGCTATTGGCATAATGTTAGAAAATAGCTGAGATGAGGTAGCTCTATATTTAGCTTTTAAAAAAAAATTTGAATTGTTTGTTTTTTGGGGTTTTTTTTTAGGGGTGTGTAACAAGTGTTAACTAGTTCTTGTGAATTTCCTTTGGGTAGAATTTTGCGTTAATTAAGAGAATTTCCCAAAGAACAGGCTGTGCTAGAGTGGTTCTGCCAATCTTCCAACCTCGCGTTACTGTACGTTGTAGGAGGAAAAGGATAGCGACATGATCTGTTAAGACAGCATATACATGGTAGGAATAAATTTGCCTCTCATGATCATTCGCACTTCCGTTTAAAAGGTCTACATACACACACAACTCGTACGCAGAAATTGAAGCTGACACAGGTAAGAAATATGAACACTGACTTTTGACTTACAAGCCCAAAGTGTGGAGCTGATTGCGCTCTTATTTCACAGAATTCCTGCCAAATAGGAAATATGTGAAGTCAAACCAAAGACTTGCACATAATAATAATAATAATAATAATAATAACAATAACAACAACAATAATAACAATGATAATAATGGTAATAGTAATAATGACAATTAAAGTAATAATAATAATAACAATAACAACAACAATAATAATAATAATGATAATAATTGTAATAATAATGATGATAATAGTAATTATTATTACTATTATTGTAACAATTATAATAGCGACAATTAATACATCTAGTCTAGTTCATGAGCCAAACCAAGAAGAAGCTCACTGCTCTAGCAGCGCGCGCAAAAATCACGGATTTTGGAATCATTAGGCAGTGCAGTATTCGAATGAAAAGAGGACAATTGAAATTGACAATACATAATGACTTCAGTTGAAAAAGGCAGATCTCACAGATTAGTACAATTTACACCCTATTTGACAGAGATTTCAATAGAATTAAAGTCAGTAAGACAGTCAATTTGACTTCTAGCTCATCTATTTGCTCCCACTATGCTGCCGTAAGTTGACAAAATGCTTTTTTTTTCTTCAGAGCAGTTTTTTTTTTTTAAAAAGGCTTTTTTTTGTCAGCGTTTTAAAAATAGAGTCATTCTGAAATTTGAATTCTAATTTATTAAAAAACTAGTTACAATTTCACTTTGATTTTTTCACACGAGCAGGGTCGTAACTGATCGTATTTTATTCATTTTTTTTCCAACCGTCTGCAATACCTGTCTTTTATTTTCTATTTTACAACCGTCTCCACTAGCTGTATTTTATTTTCTATTTTCCAACACTCCTCACTAACCGTATTTTATTTTACGCTTTCCAACAGTCTCCACCAGCCGTATTTTATTTTATAATTTAAAACCATTTATCCTAGCTGTATTATATTTTATATTTTCCAACCATCTCCACAATCAGTATTTTATTTTCTATGTTAAAACCGTTTCCTTTAGCTCTCTCTTATTATCTATTTTACAACCGTCTCCCCTAGCTGTATTTTATTTTCTATTTTAAAACCGTCTCCCCTAGCTGTATTTTATGTTCTATTTTAAAACTGTTTCCACTAACAGTATTTTTTTTTTCAACCGTGTCAATTAGCAATGAATATTTTATTATATTTTTTCCAACTGTCTACAATAGCTGTATTTTATTTTATTTTTTAAAACCGTCCCCACTAGCTGCATTTTATTTTCTATTTTAAAACCGTTTCGGCTACCCCTATTCTTTTTTATATTTTTCAACCGTCTTCGCTAGCTGTATTTTATTTTATAATTTAAAACCATTTATCCTAGCTGTATTAAATTTTCAATTTTCCAACAGTTTCCCCTAGCTGTATTTTATTTTCTATTTTTTAACTGTCTCCCCTACCTGTATTATATTTTATGTTTTGCAACTGTCTCCACTAACCGTATTGTATTTTCTATTTTCCAACCGTCGCCAATAGCTGTATTTTATTATTTTTTTCCAACCATCTTCACTTTGTGTAATTTATTTTCCTTTTCTACAACCGTCTCCACTAGCTGTTTTTTTTTTTTTTGACAGTTTCCCCCGGCTGTATTTTATTTTCTACTTTCCTACTGTCTCGACTAGCCGTATTTTATTATTTTATTTTATATTTTTCAACCGTCTTCACCAGCAGCATTTTATTTTATAATTTAAAACCATTTATCCTAGCTGTATTATAGGTATTTTCTATTTTTCAGCCGTCTCCCCTAGATGTATTTTATTTTATAAATTTTTGAACCGTATCCACTTACTGTATTTTATTTTCTATTTTAAAACTGTTTCCCATAGCTTTATTTTATTTTATATTTTCTAACTGTCTCCACTAACCGTAATTTATTTTGTATTTTCCCACCGTCTACACTGGACGTGTTCAATTTTCTATTTTTCAACTGTCTCTTGTACCTGTATTTTATTTTATATTTTAAAATCGTTCAACTAGTTGTATTTTATTATGTAATCTAAAACCATCTCGCCAAGTTATATTTCATTCTATATTTTCCAACCGTCTCCACATGCAGTAGGCCTATTTCTTTTTTTTAAAACCAAGTCCAATAGCAATGAATATTTGATTTGATTTTTTCCTACCGTCAACTGTATTTTATTATATTTTTTAAAGCAGTCTCTAACCAGCTGTATTTTATTATTTTTTAAATAAAAACCTGTTTCCCCAAGCTGTATTTTATTTGTTATTTTCCTACCGTCTCCACTTGGCGTATTTTATTTTATATTTTTCAACCGTCTCCACTAACTGTATTTTATTTTTTATTTTAAAACCGTTTCGGCTACTGGTATTCTATTTTATATTTTTCAACCGTCCCGACTAGCTGTATTTTATTATATATATATGCTTTCCCTCTCCACTAGTTGTATTCTTTTTTTTTTTCAACTGTTTCCCCCAGCATTGTTTTTTTCATATTTTTCAACCGCCTTCACTAGCTTTATTTTATTTTATAATTTAAAACCATTTATCCTAACTGTATTCTATTTTCTATTTTCCAACAGTCTCCACCAGCTGTATTTTTTTTCTATGTTAAAACCGTTTCCCCTAGCTCTCTTTTATTGTCTATTTTATAACCATCTCCACTATCAGTATTTTATTTTCTATGTTAAAACCGTCTCCACTAGCAGTATTTTTTTTTCAACTGTGTCCGCTAACTATGAATATTTTATTTTATATAAACCGTCAACAATAGCTGTATGCTATTTTAGATTTTCCAACTGTCTCTACTTACTGTGTTTTATTTTCTATTTTAAAACTGTCTCCGCCAGCAGTATTTTCTTTTTCAACCGTGTCCAATAGCTACGAATATTCTATTTACTTTTCTCCAACCGTTAACAATAGCTGTATTCAATTTTCTATTTTCCAACCGTCTCCACCAACTGTAGTTTATTTTCTATTTTTCAACCGTCTCCACTGGCCGTATTTTATTTTCTATTTTAAAACCGTTTTTAGGCTACCTGGATTCTATTTTAAATTTTTCAATCGTCTCCACTAGCTGTATTTTATTACATATTTTCCGCCTCCGCTAGTTGTAGTTTATTATTTTATTATTTTAAAAAAACCTGTTTCCCCCAACTGCGTTTTATTTTAAATTTTCCAACCGTCTCCACCAGATGTATTTTATTTTATATTTTCCAACCGTCTCCACCAGCCATATTTTTTTTTCAACCGTGTCCACTAACTATGAATATTTTATTTTCTATTTTCCAACTGTCTCCACTAGCTGTATTCTATTTTATAATTAAAAACCATTTACCCTAGCTTTATTTTGTTTTATACTTTCCAACCGTCTCCCCTAGCTGTATTTTATTTCCGATTTTAAAACCATTTCGGCTACCTGTATTCTTTATATTTTCCAACCGTCTCAACATCTCAACTAGCTGTATTTTATTTTCTATTTTACAACCGTCTCAAGTAGTTTTATTTTATTTTCTATTTTTTAACCGTCTCCGCTAGCTTTATTTTATTTTATATTTTCCAACCGTCTCCACTAGCCGTATTTTATTTTATATTTTTAAGCCGCCCGTCTCCACAACCTGTATTTTATTTTATATTTTAAAACCATTTCCACTAGCTGTATTTTTCTGTCAATTTTAAAAAAGTCTCCACTAGCAGCAGGGGAAGGTTGGGATACGTGGGACAATTAAATATTTTGGATTTTTTTTACTCCAAGTGATATATCTCAGAAACCAGTGGAGTTGTAATTAATAAACCTTTGACTTGTGCTAAAAGTTTGTCCTCTTGGATCGTTTTCCGGCAGATTGGCATCAATCAACTAAAGCCCATTAGTTTTTCTACATCTCGACTGTTTCGTACTTCATCAGAAGCTGGGATGGATGGGACAGGCAAGGGCTGAATGGGACAAAGCAAAAGGATACATGGGACAAGTAAATAAGGTTGTCTAAGTCAATCAATAAAAGGACAAGACATGTAGATTATACAGATGGTCTTTAATTAGAGCCGTAATAGAATCCACAAATGGGGTGAAACACTTGAAAAAGTGGGGAAAACCAACAATGAACAATATTTTATTTTCTATTTTAAAACTGTTTCCTCTGGCTGTATTTAATTTTCTATTTTGAAACCGTTTCGGTCAGGCTTCCGATTTAGCAAATACAAGATTTAGGGCCCAAAATGAAAAAAATGCATTTTACTTATCAGCTTATGGCAGCATGGTTTATGTCCTGTGTGGCAACAAATATTTCAGCTGATATAGCAGAAAGCTTGACAGACTTCTCGTTGTTCAGAGGCATGATTCCCAGCAAGTTGAGCAAATATGGATACAGTTTGTGGGCCCCACACACACCCAAACTTATACACAATTACACGCACTCATATGACCTTATGCAGTTGTGAGCGCCGTAAAACACTTACCCAAAAAAAACAAAAAACCCACAATGACAAAGCATTATTACGACAAAATCATCGAAAAACAGTTGAAAAAAATGCGCTTTAGTAAAATTCAGGGAAGCGTTACCAAGATACAGATACACAAATAACATAAGGAACAATGATCCGAGAAAACATTACGGCATGCGACGTTTAGTTGACTAAAACAGGAATCTTTGGTACATAATGATTGTTTCAGCCGCAATATGACATCATTTCATTGCTCAAACCAAGACCGCCTGCTTGCAAGCAAAAATATTGTACATACAAACTGTATTTTAAAAAATGTTTAGCAGCAACATTTTTTGTAAAATTCAAAACATGCATCATACAAAATATTAAAAAAAACAGAGCGCAAAAATACATAGCACTAGTTTTTTTCAGCTGATAAGAACTCTTGCTACCTTAATATTTGAATAAAAGGTAAATTCTAGCCAAAAAACCCTCACAAAATGCCGAAGATTTCAAGAAAATGCCAGCTCTACCAGTGAAAAGAGAGAGAAGTCATGTTTTCTCTTCATTGCAAGTCCCTCTTCATTAACAAAAAAACCCACATGTCCTATATTATTATAGTGCCTCCTCCTACACTGGTTGGATAATTCATGAACTCTGAGAATGTAGGGGACACGACATGCATCTGATATGATACGTACATTTTGTCAGCTTTACTTTTCTTTTCAGGTATTGAATTTTAATGAGAGAAATATATAATTAAAATTTTTATGTATACCCGCATGTGTTAAATTTTATGGTCATGTACAGCCAAGAAAAATTTTCCTCTGGGATAATAAAGTCTTATTTTATCTTATCTTATCTTATATTATCTTAATTGGTCGCTTTTAAGGACAAGCGGGCTAACCCAGATTTGGGGGTTTCCAGAAATCTTGAGCTACACCAAAAGTGGGCATTGCCCTACCTGTAGGAGAAGTTTGGTTTCATTGGCATGTATATATTTGTTTCGTTATAGAGAAAACTCTCCGAGTCTTTTAAAGAAACTGAACAAGGGGCAAAAACTTTATCTTCCATTTTCTTAAAAAAGCATTTTTCGAGATTGCCTCCTTGTGCGTAAAAGCGACCAATTGTGTCGGATCACCAGCAAGACTACGGCAATGTTGCGGCCCATTTCCAACCACGATATACGACTCAGAGACAGCAATGAGGATATTTCATGGTATTATGGCTGTTACCTGCCCTTTTCAGTCTAAGGTTCAGGTAAAGAAAATACATGTAGAACTGACAAATCTGAGTAAATAAAAAAGTTAAACTTCTTTTGAAAGTGCTCCAAAACTTGGCATCTTCAAATGACATCGAAAGATCGGAATATACGTCCTCAGTAGGTTAATCCAGGAATTTTATAAACTTGAACAAAACTTTAAACAGTTTGCAAATGTCCTAGAGAAAGTTAAATATCTGTTTGAAATATTCACAATGAACCGATGTGCCTTGATAACATTTGGACATATAGTTGTTATGAAGAAGAATGACGGCGAGGATATATGTGAGACATCTTGGTGAAATCAGGTGCTCGTCAAAATAACAAAATCGGAGAAATAGGCCTTTTCCGCCAGTTGGGCTATTTTACTGAATTTTTAGCTCAACCCCTTTTATGTTCATATAAAAACATCATCATTGCTTTTCTCACCCTGCACCAGGGTATAGGCCACGGACAAACACTTTCCACCTTTCTCCATCCTGGGCTAGCCTCTTGATGTTATTCCATGTTTTTCCCACTTTTCTGTACATCGATTTCTGTGATTCTTCTCCAAGTTCCACGAGGTCTTCCCCTTGATCTCTTGCCCTGTGGGTTCCAATCCAAAACTTTCTTTGTTATACAGCTGCCTGACTTCCTGAGAGTATGTCCAATCCATCGCCACCGCCTTCTTCCTACCTCATCTCTGACTGGGATCTGTCTTGTTTTCCTTAACACTTCCACATTCGTGACCCTGTCTGTCCATCTGATCCTCAGTAATATAAAAACATATTTACCGGTAAATTTTATTGGAAAACGTTCAAAGGCATAAAATAGGTCATTTTTCAGTTTTCAAGGACTTTTTATCTATTGGAGTTACCAAACCTTTGCGGTCATTTTCTCTTTAATATCACCATTGAAACAAGGCGACCCTACTCCCTTCAATCGCAAATATATTGAGTTCTGTTCAAGATAGACTGACATTTTTTTCATTGAAAGCAAAGCAAATAAATCAGCTTTAAGATGATACAAATAACTCCACATGCCCTAAAATTTACGAGCACCTGATTGCACCGCGTCGTGACACATATGTGAGGCAGCGTGGTGGAATCAGGCTCTCGTCAAAATAATCAAAGTGAAGAAACTTGCATTTTTCCACAGGTGTGTGAATTTTTATCAAATTTTTGTTTTTTGGCTCAACACCTTTCATGCCCTTTCAAGAACTAATTTCTGTGTGGATTTTTCTGAAAAATGTTGATTAAAAGTACACTAAATGTAAATTTTCTGTTACCACCGACTCTTAAGCTAAGAAAACAAGTAATTTTTGGCAGCCATTTTCTCACTAATTTTACCTCTGAAAATAGGTAACCCCACCTCCTTCATTTGCATTAGTATCTCGACTTTTATTCAAGATAAATGGATATTTGTTTCATCCGAATAAAGACAGGTGAACAAGCTTTAAGATGATACCAATAACTTTACCTGCCCAAAAATTGACGAGAGCCTGATTCCACCGTGCTGCCTCACATATATTCTTTGTTGCAGTTCTTAATTAACACACAAATGAAGATGACCGTGGTTGAAATGAAACGGATCACATTCTCAGAAGTTTACAAAAATGCTGCTCATGATATTTACATCACTTTGTCGATTGCTCACAAGACAAGTGTCAATCACCAGAAACATTTGAAAAGCACGAACATAAAACAGGAAAACCACAGAGTTATTGTCCCTATGTCACCACAGAAAAGTCTACAAATGACGCTACAGGTGCTAAATCCCCAACCATATTCACACACACACACACACACACACACACACACACACACACACACACACACACACACAAACACACAAACACACACACACACATTATAATATGAAAGAGCACACATTTTCAATAAATCCACACCAAACCAAAACTAAAATTTATTAAAAAACACAAACCCAAATCAATGTACATGTATTGTGTGGCATCTCTGAGAAAAAAATAGTAAAGCTACTACCATTATGCTTCCTGTCATTCTGTCCATGATAAAGACAAGCTTTGCTATTTCTTAAAACAAAAAAAACCCAACTTTATTTGCCTAACAACATATTGTTTGGGCTGCGCTGCTCAGTCCTAATCTCTAAAACAAATGTTCTTCCCTAAATTAAGCTTTAGGACATTTTCAAATCCCAAATGAAAGAATGGAGAAAAGAACAGGACAGAAAATAGGAAGTATGTAAGTGCAATTCACACGTACTGGCGTTGGATTGGAAGTTATAAGACCCAAAAGAAAAATGAAAACGAAAGGCTGCAGTCAGAGGCCAACATCTAAGAAAGGAAATTTTTCTGATTTACGATAAGAAAGAAAAAAGAAAGAGAGACAAAATGTGGGAACAAGTCTTTTTTCCAATGCTATGGCTCTCAAGCAAACAAACAAACAAATATTTTGAACAAATAAATAAACTATCAAAATGAAAAGAAACCGTGAAAAGGACAACAAACAAACCAACAAGCAAAAAAAACAAAAAGAACCATACGAAAATTTACCCCCCCCCCCCCCCACACACACACAAATTATGCGTTTGGCTATATAATATATATAAACTGTGTTTTTCACACACACATAATTTGCATTTTATTTTGTGTTTTAAAATGTATATGTGCGTGTGTGTGTTTGTGTGTATATTTGCGTGCATGCGTGCGCATGTGTGTGTCTGTGTGTGTGTTCATGTATATATGTGTGTGTATATTTGCGTGCATGCGTGCGCATGTGTGTGTCTGTGTGTGTTCATGTATATATGTGTGTGTGTGCGCGTGTGTATGTGTACGTGTATGTATGCATGTACGTATATATTATATTACATCATCAACATTAAGGGAGCCGATGTCAGATCTGCGAGATGATGAGGTTCCCGTCCTCGTAGTTCTGCTGCATCATGTGGTAAGAAGGCCGCTTCTTGTGTGTGCGCAGGCTGTTGTTGGTGGGGGCCGCGCCGTCGGAGGAGAACAGGCCGTGAGTCGTCTCCTGCCGGAACACACACACACACGTTGTGATGATAATGATAATAATACTAATAATGATGGTAATAATGATGATAATAATAATAATAATAATAATAATAACAATAGCAGTAGTAATAATAATAAAGATAATAATAATGATAACAATGATAATAATAGTAAAAATAATATTGATAATGATAATAATAATAATAATAATAATAATAATAATAATGATAAATAATAATAACAATAATAATGATAATGATAATGATGATAATAATGATAATAATAACAACAACAATAATATAATAATAATAATAATAATAATAATTATTATTATTATAATAATAATAATAGCAGTAGTAATAATAATAATGATAATAATAATGATAACAATGATAATAATAGTAATAATAATAATGATAATGATAATGATAACAATGATAATAATAGTAATAATAATAATGATAATAATGATAATAATGATATAATAAAAATAATAATAATAATAATAATAATAATAATAATAATAATAATAATAATAATAATAATAATAATAATAACAATAACAACAATAAATAGCATTTATGCTGCGCTTTTCCATTTTCTAAAAAAATACTCAATGCGCACTACATTCATAAAAATATTACACGTTAAAAATGAATGGACATGTATGTACGCAAAACATAGATTTACACATGTAGTATTATGCATATATATTAATATTATGCATATATATGTATAAAACTAGAAAAGTTTCTATGAGAAAAATAATACTATAATGCTGGAGACCACAGGTAATGGTTGTTTTTACGTCTTTGTCAACGTAATTTAGATCATTCGGAGACACAGACACAACAACAACAGCAACAACAACAACAACAACAGACCTCACCAACGTCCTTGAACTCCCTGTCGTAGCCATGGTCGTTGACCCCAGCACAATCACAACAACAACAACAGCAACAACAACAACAACAACAGCAGCAACAACAACAACAACAGCGACAACAACAGCAACAACAACAAACCTCATCAATGTCCTTGAACTCTCTGTCATAGTCATGGTTGCTGACCCCAGCACAACAACAACAACAACAACAACAACAACAACAACAACAACAACGCCACTGCCGCCGCCACCACCATCATAAGCAACAACAACAACAACAAAAACAACAACAACAACGCCATCAACAACAACAACAACATCGCTGCAGCTGCCGTCACCAAAACCATCACAAACAACAGCAACAACAACACCACCACCACCAACAACAACAACAGCGACCACAACAGCAACAACAACAACAGACCTCATCAATGTCCTTGAACTCTCTGTCATAGTCATGGTCATTGACCCCGGCGCCGTCCATGAAGCTGGTGTGTACCATGGTCTGTCTGTTGTTGGAGGTGAAGGACTCGCGGGAGGCGGTGCCCTGTGCGTGGGTGTGTGTGGGGTGTGGGAGGGGGTGGATGGGTGTGGGAGGGGGGAGGGGTATGGAGGTGTGAAGTGTG